>NC_056733.1:1159693876-1159908876 GCF_019279795.1 Protopterus annectens
TGTCTCCCTTATATATCAGACAGTGCCAGTTTATTCTTACATTTCTTACTTAAAAACTGTTAGGCAGCTGGATTCTACATTTGCCATCAATGTACTTTATGCTTTTTGATCATGGCCCCCCTTCTCTGTTTTCTTTCCTTCTTTCTTGAAGATAATGCTCATACAGTCTTTCTTTGTATAGCATCTGCTGTTGGAATTGTGCGATTTTAGTATTTTCTTTTGCAGTGAGTCTACATGGTCAATGTCACTAGAATTATAATGTTACCAGAACTATATGCAATGCCAATTTATCTTTTCACATGTAATTGCATTAATCCAGCCTTCCTACCTTCTCACACTGCCAGCTAAGCTTTGAGTCATGATACAATTGCCACAGGATACTTTCCTCATACGTTATTCTGCAGTGGTACAGCGGTAGCATTGTTGCCTCACAGCAAGAGGTTCTCCCATTCGATTCTCGGCTGGAGTGTGGGGTCTGCCTTCTGTGTGGAGTCTGCATGTCCTCCCCATGGTTGGGTGAGCGTTCGAAAGACATGCGTAAATGGGCATGCCTTCGTTGAAGGTTGGACGTCGAGCTGGCACCTCAGCATTTGTGAAAAAATCTACTGCCAATCATTAGTGGACCGGAGTTCTGCTGTGGTGACCCCTAACCGGGAAAAGCTGAAAGACACAACAACTTTCCTCATACGTTATTGTTACATCTTTGTCTCAAATGTGTGCTCCATTCTTGGGTTTCCACTGTATCAGCAGTAGCTGAATTATGTATCAGTGGGTGATCCATATCTTCAAGTAGGGAGGAAATGTGATGAAGACTTTCAAGTAGCCTGCCCTGCTTATTAAATATATAAGGCAATCAGGTTAAAAAGATTACAGAAGCTCAAGTATACTATAAGAAAAATAAACAACGAAGGATAACTGGGAGATTTACTTTTCACAGATGATATTTCAACTAAAGAGCTGTACCTGACAATGTAGGGATTGCACATGGTATAAATGCTTTAGTTATCACAGGAGTACAGGCAGAATAAACAATATAACTGGTTACAGAAAGGACATATATGCCCTGCATAGAAATTCCTAGATTCATTTAATTAAAAATTGATGAACTGATAGTAATTTTTATCAGCATAATAGTTTTGTATTTTAGCAATTCACTTTTGATAGCTGTTTAAAATGCATTTTTATTTCAGCGTTCTTGACCTAACTTTAGGATATTTTTTCATATAAGAGCAATAAACTGTGTCATAATCTGAAAAAAAAATCAATATTGCATTTTTGGCTGTCTCACTTTGCTTTCAAAGTACAGAAGAATACTAACATAGGTGAAATGCTGCAATAATCACAACCATATTTGATCCATTCCTTCTACTTTCTACCTATTTTCCTGTCATGGTGTTCTTTATAAAGGAAAAGACAGCTGTCCCAGTGTGACCTCAGCACTGCAGAATTTGAAGCAATGCAGTTGCTTGCTGTCAAGGAGACAGTTTAGAGCAGTGTACTATTTTCTATCAATATCAGGTAGCAAGACAAAGAGAGGAAAGAAAAAAGTACATTCACCTGCTCCTTTTTGAACCAGAGCTCAAAGGAGCTGTTATCCATAATTAGAAGCTTTGGAGGCAGAGGCCTTGGCGCAAGCCTCAAACCACAGGACAGCAAAAGTGCATGCTTCAACTAAGACTTAAGCCTAGACACAAAGGATCACCACTCAGTCTATTCTTCCATTAATCTATAGAAACAGGTGTGTCTGGCAATGATACGGAAGCATCATCTCTCCCTCATACAAATGTGATGTATACAGACAAAGAAATGAAAGCAAAGGGGGTATATTAACAGACATCACCACATTCTAAGTACAGGATAACACTTCTCCCCTCACAAAGAGGGTGCATCAGCCTACATTACCTTAGTCCAGGTATATTTCTTCCCCCAAAGAGGAAATGCATCAACATAAATCACCTCAGTCCAGGTGCAAAAGTACATTCCTCCTCCCAGAGAGGAAGTGTATCAGCCCGCTTCACCTCAGACTATGTGCAGGAGTATATTCCTCCCCCGAAAGAGAAAGTGCACAAATACACATCACTTCAGTCCAGGTGCAGGATTGCATTCCTCCTCCCACAGAGAAAGTGCATCAACACACATCATTTCAGTCCAGGTGCACGATTAACAAATTCCCTCCCCATAGGGAGTGCTTCAATATAGAATCACATGAGGCCAGCTGCAGGAATAACACCCCTCCCTCACACAGGAAATACATCAATACACAGTCACCTCAGTCCAGGTGCAGGACAAACACCTCCCCAACAGGAGAATTACATAAACACACATCATCTCAATCCAGGTGCAGGGTTACATACCTGCTCCTAATACACTGAGTAACCAGACAAAGAGGGGAAAGAAGAGAATGAATCCAGTTCAGATGGATATAAACGTTTATTTGTTGACACTGTTACCTTCTAATTTTAAAAAAGATATTGACTGATACAGTTGCCTTCTGATTTTAAAAAGATATTTAAAGTAAGTTACAGAAGAAATACAGTGTGACAGGACCATAAACACAGAAAGGTTTAAAGATAAGTATACACTGTAGTGGGCTCCGTGTATTTCCTTGAAATTAATTTCATCAACAAAGTTTTAGTTGGGCTTATTTCATCAACTGTATTTTCCTTTTGTTTTACTCCACTGTTGTGTGATCTAGAAATTAATAAATTAAGAGAAGAGGGGTGGTGTATGGTGCAGGACTGCTTTTCCAACTGCAAAAACACTGTTTAGTTTTGTGTTTTTGTAGCTTTCTGTTAATTTATGAAATTGCATTGTAAGAAAGTTTCACATTACCCAATGTAGTATAATCTTGGAGCTTAGTCTATTTGCAGTTGTAGGTATGGGGGTTCGAGGAGGGTGTGCTCTCCTTGCAGAAACATTGTTTTTTAAGGCTTCTATGGATCACGAAGTCAATGTAATTATTTATTTATTTTTATTGGCTTCCAATAAAAGCCTGCTTTGTTTCACTGATGCAAATTTAGTACAGTGGTTCAGATGTAAAACTGAAATGTATTTCATTTTCAGTCAGTATATGTAAAAAAAAAAATTATTCATAATGAGATAAAAAAATATATCTGAACCACATACCTATGTTTTATCACAATTTATTAAAATAATAATAAATAAAATATACACCTAATTTTTAACAAAAGCATACATTTTTATGGAAATTCTTTCAAACTCTTGAATCTGTTGAGTTAGCCTTTTATTTGAGAAGATAGGCCATATAGCTACCATACATTCAACACATGGTTTACTTGAAAGCATTGTCTTTTATGCAGCCTTATTGTTTAGCATAACAAGCATCTTACTGGAATACCTTTTACTTATTTGAGGTTCAACTGCCCATGTTTCAGTTGCTCACAATTGCTCATATGTTTATTCAAAAGCAAGAATGTCTGTAAATATAATTTCTCTGAGTTTCTGCAATCTCTGAGGCAGTACATTTATAATTCAGAGGTGTGCAGATAGAGTTCTCACCTTGAGACATGAGAGGGAACTTGCTATTCTGCAAAAAAAAAAATCCTTTTTCAAAACTCACTGGGAATTGTAAGTACTCTTTGCCATTAGCAGTCAGCAATGAATTAACGCCACCCAGGCAGTTTATGCTTGAGTGAATAAATTAGACCCATATTACTTGAATGTATTATTGTTACTTTTTTTCTCTTTGACTATATTTTCTTCCTAAGTGAATGTTCATCTATTTCACATTTAGGACAGGTTGCACTGCAGATAGCAGCTATGGGTTGGGGGAGCATGTATCACATAGTGAAGGGGCAGGGAAAGATCCACCCTTAGAGATTCCCCTACTGCAATGTCATTTAGAATGACTAGAAGTCAGCACGTTGGTCAGATCAACCTTTAACTCAAAGTAGGGGCAATAAGTAATGGGAATATCTTGTTTCTTAACTTCATCTATAACCACAGATATATTTTCTCTTGCCCTACTAAAAGTACCATCTCTTTTCAGAGATCATGAGGCTTAACAATAACTACACAAACTCAACGTCACTATTTCCTTGAGTAACTTGCCTCCAGGTGTAAAAGGTAGTTTCCTCCCTCAAAAATACTGGCACTGTGTCTTCTCTTGCAAAGGCAGTTCTAAACAAAAAGTCATTTTTTTGCCTTATTATATTTACTGTCCGACCAAGACTCAGTCTTTTAGATTCTTCTCCCTCTATCCTGGTGTGAGTTGAGAGCACTGTCTCACTTTCATTTCCTTCTCTATGTAGCCTTTTTTCTGCAAAGGGTATTTGCCTTTAATTTTTCTTCTAGCCTTACTAACAAATACCTGTTGCCTAGAGTTTTGCTTCAGTTGAATTTGTTGCTTTATACTGGAACTCTTTATTACCTTTTATATGTCACTTTTAGTATTTACTATCTTGTGTTTGTTCATTGGGTCATCATTCAAGTAACCCACTACTTTTGCATCTGTTTTGGTGAAAACATTACTTGTAAATCACTATGCAGAATTCTGTCTTATTTTACTTTTTCTTTTAGAGCTCCCCATCAGTTCAACTTCAGTTCAGTTAATTTCCTATACTGATAGCTCTTACAATCTTAGGCTTTTGTTGCACTATTATTGAGGCAGGCTACTGGTAACATAGGTGATTTTGTTTTATGTTCACTATTGTCTACTAAGTTAGGTTCTGGACTTGTGCATCAATGCTTCTGTCTTGCAAATGTTTCACCTCTTTGTTTTCCTAGTGAACTCTTTGGACATGTTTCATTCCCAAAGCATATTTAAAGGCACATGCACATTATTCAAACCCAGCTTGTCACAATAACTCTGTGTAGTCTCACACACACACACACACACACACACACACACACACACACACACGCACGCATGCACGCACACACACACACACACACACACACACACACACACACACACACACACACACACACACACATACACACATATATGGGAGTCATTCATTTTGTCGACAGAAAAAAATGTTGAATATCCATTGGTTGAATCTTTAGGACACTGAAATTGCTTTTTTTTTGGGGTTTTGTTATTTCAGGGAATCATCAGTTTGCTCTTTCCCCAAGACTATGCATTGCCAGAATTGGTTTAAATATGCCTTGCAAAAACACTACCTCCTTACAATTTTTTTCTAACAACAACTGTTATTTCATCAAAAACTCCCCTTAGTGTGAGCATCAGTGCAACTTTTTTGAAAAAGTCAAACTGGCTTTCTATTCAAAGCAAAGCTAACCTCCTTCTTAACTCCCTTCTGTTCAAACTCCTATTCCAAGACATGCCACCCACCTTAACTGTGAGACTACTTATATCCAACCCACACTACAATCTAAGATGCCAGTCCACTAATGATCCGGCTCTCATAACTCCATCCACCAAACTTCATTCATAGGTTCATAGGTTCATAGGTTCATACTAGGCTATCTGCCTGAGGGCATTTACAAGCCTAGCCCATAGTTTTGTGGCTTACGCCACCCCTTTAGTTTGGAGAAACTATGCCCATTATTTTGCTGTGCCTCTGTCGAGCAGTGACACTGAGGTAACCTCTGGGGTGTATCTGCGATCTCCCATCCATTGGTCAAGATTCCTCTTGAACAAGGCCAGCGAGGTGCTCTGCCTCACATAAACCAGGATTTTGTTCCACAGCATAGGGAGTCTTTGGGTGATGAATCTATCCCTCCAGCACGTCCTATTAATAACTGTGTCGAGGTTTAAGTCTCCCGCCCTTGTGGCTCTGAGGGATCTAGATTTTTTGAGATGAAGCATGTTCATCAAATCTGGGTTTGACATGGCCTTGTATGTCAGGCACAGGTCTCTGAGCAAGTGGTAAGCAACTGAATATAACTGGAGTTCTTTCAGTTGGGCAGCATAAGACAGATTTTTGAGACCCTTTATCCTTTTGGTGAGGAACTTTTGTGGCCTCTCCAGCTGCTGCAAGTGTCGGGTCAGATACATTCCGAATGGGGCATTGTACTCAATCATTGGTCTGATGAGTGATGAGTATAGGGAGACTATGACCTCCCTTGATCTAGATGTGAATCCCTTCATGATAAGGTGGGCAATGTAGAAGGTCTTCCTAACTACTTTAGCAATATGAGTGTCAAATGAAAGGCTACTGTCAACCTGGGTTCCCAGGTCCCTGATAACTTCTTCTGTGATCAGGGGATTGCCACCTATATGGTAGCTAGGGGTAACCTTGTTTTTCCCGAAGGGTATGACTATGCATTTCTTGGCATTTAACTTTAGGCCATGGCTCTGGCACCAGTTATCCATTTCTGTGAGACCCTTCTGAAGGATATCTGTGTCAGATGTGTTTTCGACTACGGCGCCCAGTTTGCATTCATCTGCAAACTTTGTCAGCCATAACCCTCCTGTGTTTGCTTGTACTTCAGAAAAGTAGATGCCAAACAAGAGTGGGCCCAGGACTGAGCCCTGTGGGACCCCACTTGTGACAGGCTTTGAGTCTGACATGGCGCCAGCAACTCTGACCCTGTGGGTTCTGTCACTCAGCCAGTTTGCAACCCATCTTGTGATGTATGGGTTTACATTTAAGTTGATGAGTTTTTCAATGATACCTGAGTGGGGTATTGTATCGAAAGCCTTCGCCAGGTCTAGGTAGGCTGTATGGACTGCCTTTCCCTCGTCAATGGCCTTGGTGACTGTTTCGAAGAAGTCAACCAAGTTTAAAAGGCATGATCTGCCTTTGACAAAGCCAAACTGGGTTGGATCCAAAGTCTGCAAATTCCCTATGTCTTTATTTATGAGATCCATTATGATCCTCTCCATGGCTTTACAGATAAGGCTTGTCAAGCTAATGGGATGGTAATTTCCAGGGTCGGTGGAGGCACCGCCTTTGTGGAGTGGGACCACAGTCGCTGTGCGCCACTCCCTGGGTACGTATCCAGAGGTGAGACTAAGATTAAACAGCTGTCCTAACTGTGGGTTTAATTCCTCATTGAGTTCGTGGAGCACACAGCCGGGGACACCATCAGGTCCCATGGATGCTGTGTTCTTTGCCTTGGAGAGAGCAGTTCTCACCTGGGCGTTAGAGATGTTTGGGGGGCTACAATCATTTGGTATAGATATCTCTCCTTTAGTGGGGGAGAAGTTTGCACTGAACCTGTCAGCCAGTATGTTGGCAATGTCTGTAGGATCAGTAATCTTCACATCATTTTGAACTAATTCTGAGCATATCTGGGAGTTTCCTCCTAGGTTTCTGACATAGCTAAAGAATGCCTTATGGTTGTCTTTAGAGTCCTTAGCTATTTTTTTCTCAAAATTAGCTTTGGATGATTTTATGAGAGCTCTTAGCTTTTTACTTATAGTGATCAGCAGTGTCTTACCTTTTAAGGATTTTGCTCTATCTTGTAGTAGCTTTCTCCTTTTGTTGTAGAGTTTGTTTATGGCTGGGGTCCACCAGACTGGACGCTTGCCTTTGGTACAAAGAGTCTTTGTTTTGCTTGGGATTGCCTGATCCATGCAGCCCTGCAGGTTCTGGTAGAAGGCATTTGTAAGTGATTCAGCGGTTTGAGTAATGTTTACCGCCGGCTCGGGGGCCTTAAAGGAGACCACACTAGTCTTTAGAAGTGTGAAGTCAGCTTTCGATTAGTTCTTTACTGTGGTCTTTTTCATTTCGGGTGTGGGCGGGATGAGGACCTCCAGCGAGATTAGTTTGTGATCTGATCTCACCAGTGAGGGGTATACTTCCGGTGTTGAACATTGTGTTCCCATGTTCATGATGATGAGATCAAGTATGTTTTCTCCTCTTGTGGGGATGGTGACTAGTTGTTCCATGGCATTTGAGTTTATGAATTCCAGGAACTTTTGGGCTAGAGTGTTTGGGCTTGAGTAGTGTTCCCAGTCTATATTAGGGTAGTTGAAGTCACCTAGTATGATGGTGTTCGGAGATACATTTATCCCCTCCAGTGTTTTCAGGAAGGCCATGTGAGGTTCCTGAGTTTGCGAGGGTGGCCTGTAACATGCTACAAATTGCAGAGCAGTCTTGCCTATGGTTAATTGCACCTGGATGGTTTCCGATGCATCATGCGTTGCCACCAATCTTGAGGTGTGGGTGTCCTTGATGAATATGGATACCCCCCCTCCTTTCTTGGTATTGTCCGGATTTTGGGGCCGGAACGCATGATATGAGGTGAAACCTGATAGAGCTGGGGTGCTCTCAAGAGCCTTGAACCAGGTTTCTGTCACAGCACAGACATCAATGTTCTCCATACTGAGAAGGGCCTCGAGTGCGTGCATCTTGAGGTTGAGACTTCTGGCACTGAGCAGCATTACCCTTAGTTTTTTTTCTTTGTTGTGTTCTAGGGTGGTAGGTTTAGAATTTGAGCCTTGCCTAAAAAAGGCACTATGGGGGTGGCAAGAGCCTTTGCCAAAATCCGGAATCCCAGGGGTGACAGGTGCAAGCCGTCCCTTGCGAAGCAGCGTGGCTTGTCCAGCATGTCATCCCAGGCAAACAGACATTGGATCCCCTTTGAATGACACCAGAGTTTAAGCCAATTGTTAAAGCTGATCATCTTATCTCTGTATTGTGGCATCATTCTTGGTGAAGGTAGGATACTGCTCAAGGTCAGGGTCATACCTGCTTGGGCTACATAATCAGAGAGCTCCTCTATGTCTCTTTTCATGTAGTCCAAGGAGGTACGTCTCAGGTTATTTACACCAGCGTGGACAATGATTGAGTCGTACTTGTACCTGCTGTTGAGAGACTTGAGTGCATGAGTTATGTGGCGGATTCTAGCACCTGACAGGCAGCTTACTGTGACCTTCTCCTTACTCAGTCTGGTGAGCGGGACGTCAGTGTGTCTGACTATGGAGTCACCAATGACTAGTGTGTCTGGCATTGTGTTTGGCCTTAAGGGCTGTGACTGCTTGACACTCTGACTGTGTGGTCTATGTGTTGCAGGTGTTGTGTTCTGAGGTGGTAGTTGTTTGGGTGTCTGCTTTGGTGGCCTCTGCTGTTTTGGTAGATTTTTGATCAGATCCTCTGAGTATGTCTTTGTGTGTTTATGTGTATGATTTGAGGTTGTGATGGTATTATGTGAGACTGGGTCTATAATGTGTGTGGTTACCTTCTCCTCCTGTCTGGTCTTGCCAGTCCTATGTTGAGAGAGCTCAGCCTCCAGTTTGGCCGTATAGTTGCATGTCTCACATGTATTTGTGTTTTGTGGGAGGAGGAGAGGGTTGTCTGTGTACATGAGGCAATTGTAACATTGCCTCAATATTCCCAGATTCACCAGCTGAGCAGGAGAGGACATTAGCAACTGATCCCTCGACATGCTAGAAGGAATAGACAGAAAAACTTAAAAAAAGGTTCTGGGGGATGTGGGTGACCGAGAAATGGGGTTTGCTTTTTTGGGGTACTTTCTATAACAAGAGTGCTGTATCAGGGTGATAAGTACTGTAGGAGCAAGTGCTTGGCTATACAGATAGAGAGTAGTCTACTTGGGAGTCAAGTAGAGATAATTTATAGTTATAGGATACACTAAATAGAACCGTAGTATACTTTGAGGAAGGTAGTTTTAAGGGAACATTTGAAGAGTGGACTTTAGGTAGCCCTAATAGTTTAAAACTGATTAACCGGCGCTGCCCTAGTGTGCAACGGTGGCAGCTCTGCGCTAAATTGCGCTAAATCACGCTAATGCGCGCTAAAGCACGCTTTATAGCAGGGGGCTGGAAAAGACAGGAAATGACCCAAAATGGCCAATAAACTACAAGTTACTGCCTTAAACTACTCCTCTAAGGACAACAACTTCTATGTTTTTTGCTCCTAAATTGTGGCAATCTGTGCCACCTGATCTTATTGAAGCCAAAGACTGCAAAAATCTTGGACCTCTGTTCAAACAATACCTAATTGAACAATATAAGTGCACATGTTAGTGCACAGGCTATGTCACCTAACTCCCATGGTTGCACTATTACATTCATCTCAGAAAACCTCGGCTGCTTAATCTACTAACCTTTACAGCTTATACTCATACCCACTGCGTCCCCATCTGCGCTGTCCATTCCCTGCTATAAATATAATACTCACTTCTACTTTTATTAGCTCTACTATTTCATATCTTAGTATTCTACAATTTCTACTCTCTTCACTAGTAAAAGTTCCTTCCATACTTGTATATACTATAATTTATGTCATGTTATGTCATTGTACTGTAGAATTTAGTTATACCTTTAATGTTACTTTATTGTTGTTACAATGTATGTAACCTGGGTTGAGTCTACAAATGGTCATATTTAATCAGTGCTCTACCACAGTAGACAAAATGACATAAATAAATGTACAAGAATATATGGGACTACTTCACATGATTGAATGTTCAAAGGTTCGAATTCCATATGGCCAAGACCATATGATTGAATATTTGAATGTTCAAAAACGTGCAATAGACCTGCAAAACACAAACAACAAAAAATAAACTGTGTATAGCAGGGGGGCAAGCCCCCCTGCACCCCCACACCCCCCACAACTTAAATATACCAACTTTGAGATTGCACTACAGCGAGGACAAGAGAAATCTCCTGGTCCATGCTGTATGCTGATCCCCATTCAAAATTTCGAAATTTTAAAACTTCGAACATATGGTCTTCGATCATATGGTTTTGAAGTTTTAAGCTTCGAAATTCTGACGGGGACCCATATATATATATATATATATATATATATATATATATATATATATATGTGTGTGTGTGTGTGTGTGTGTGTGTGTGTGTGTGTGTGTGTGTGTGTGTGTGTGTGTGTGTGTGTGTGTGTGTGTGCGTGCGTGTGTGTGTGTGTGTATATATATATATATATATATATATATATATATGTATATATATATATGTATATGTGTGTGTGTGTGTGTGTGTGTGTGTGTGTGTGTGTGTGTGTGTGTGTGTGTGTGTGTGTATATCTAGATAGATATAGATGTATATTGATCTGCTTCCACTTACCAAAATCTTACTTTGTCAAACTTCGCTTCATAACAACGAGATGAAATTGCCAAAGGTGTAGTTTCATGAACATCCGGATCACCATAAAATAACTCCGGGAAACGAACCACTTGTATATCGAAACTCTGATATATACACCTCAACTAAATCAATTAAAACATTTTCCCACATTATTTGAAAAACTGCCAAATCCCATAGGTTAAACAATTATCTTGAATTCAAAATCACAAGCAACAAGTCTTATGCTAATCGTACTGAATATTACAATAAAATTGTTGAACTTACAAAAAACATAAAGAAATACATCAAATAGACAAGAAAACATAAATATAAAGAAAATTTTACAAATAATATAATGCGTTGTTTCAAAACACTCGTAATTGACACCATATCAAGACCCCTGCTTACCATAGAATTAAACAAGAGCTACCGTTTAAGTTCTTTCATTTCAAGCAAATCATTAAAGGTCCATCCCTAATATTATTAACTACATGATAGATGGCAAAAAAAAACCTTATGGTTAGGGTATTGTTTAAGATGCTTATGAAGTGTTACAAGGATTCTTGGGAGTTTTTGACAAGGATTTCAAATTCTGTGTTCCAAGAGAAATTGGTGTTCATAACTATTAGTGTTAAATATCTGTATTCTGTGATTCCACATGATACGGGCTTAGCTTGGTATAAAAGAATATTTGTGTTCAAACTCTCAAATAGAACACAATTGTATCAAGACCCTTTAGTCCTTGATGGGTATGGTCCTGAATAACAATTTCATTTTCTTTGAAGGACAAATATTTAGACAAAAATCAGGTGTGGCTATGGGCACTGCTTAATCTCTTAGCTTTGCTAGCATTCTTCTGGCACATTGGGAAAATAATTTTGTTTTCTCCTCACCTTACAACTGTTGAGTGTTATATGGCAGGTTTTTGGATGATATTATTTTGCTTTGGTTGCACAGTATTGAAAAACTAAATGGATTTTTCCATTATTTGAACTCATCTACTGGATTTTTAGGTTTTACTATGAATTGGTCATATCATCAAATTAACTACCTTGATCTTATGATCCTTAAAAATAATGAAATGCATAGCCTTGAGTCCAATATTTTGAGGAAACCAATATACTCCAACACCTTGCTAAATTTTAGTAGTGGTCATCCCATTGACCAGAAGAAATATTTAGTTAAGGGGCAGCTGGTAAGACTGTCATGAATGATCTCTCAGGACCAGACTTTTAAAATTGACTAGAATGCTGGAATTGAGAGATTACTCCAGTAGTTTTTTTGTCCAAGTTTGGATGAGGTAACAGTTAAGAGAGAAGAGGGAATTTTCCAACCTTTACTGGGGAGACATAAACTATACAACAGTGAGAACCTAGAAATTGTTGATGTTTAATATAACAGATCCTGTGCCTTACTTATAATTTAGATTTTGAGGAAATCAGAAGGGTCATCAGTAATAATTGTTTTTTTTCATGTAATAAAGACTATTTAGATGTCTTGGGGCCACAACTAAAATTTGCCTATAAAAAGGACACTTCTCTAAAAATGTTAATTGAAAACCAGCAACAACATAAAAGTTACAATATGGGTATGCATAGATGTGGGCATTTCAATCAATGCAGTTTTACTATGGAAAGGTCCATCTTTTTATTAAAGATTATGGCAAATGTACCCTTTTTATAAATATTATTGTTCTAGCAAAGTAGTAGTGTATGTTGCACAGTGCCAACAAAGTCCTTGTTTTTATGTTTGCAAAATGATCCAAACTTTAAAAGCAAGAATATATAGACCTTTATATGATATTAACAATAGGGATGAGCACAATGCACTTTACAAAATCTAGTTTTAATGGCAGTACATGTGTATCCATGTGTATGCGTCATGTACATATGGGAGTATGTATATAGTACTTTGTTTTACACCAGTCAGCAGTAAACCTATGGTTTTTATGTTAGTCAGTCACCACATATACTGGCAAAGGCATCTTGTTTGGGATCTATATTAGTTCATCTATAGCCACTTACACTGACAATTGAAATGATCAAACAGAAAATATCAAACTGAAAGGATTTCATTTAATTCAATAAATTTATTAAAAAGTAATACAAAACAAAAAAAGCAGTAGTTTTGCTGGTGAGGGTGGTAAGTCGTCTGCACCCACGCAGCTTTAAATATATCAACTTCAAGACTGCAATACAGTGAAGAGATGGACAAGTTCTCTTACCACAGTGTCTGGTAATTTCCAAGAATCAATACACTGAGTCAAAACTAAACAGCATAAGTGAACAGAACATAGCTATTCACTTCTACTGCGAAAAGTATTACAAGTCACAAATCACTGATGACAAGCAGCCATGGAAGAATTGCACTTCACTGAAATGCTACAAATTTGATGAAAGCACTCCCAAACAAAATCATGGCACCCCTTATTTGATGCAGACTTTAATACAGCACTGTCACCTTGATATCTTTATGTGTGAATTACCATCCATCTATTTCTAAACAGCTTATCATGGAGATGGTTGAGATGGTAGTAAGTAGAACAGACTAGACTAGACCATCCCTGGTAGCAGTTTGCAGCTTCTCCGGAGGGATACTAATGAATTCCTAAGCCTACCAACAAATATAATCCCTCCAGTGTGTTCTAGGTCTGCTCCAGGATCTTCTCCCAATGAGCCACATCTGTTTTACCTCCTATGGGAGGCAATCTGTAAGCATTCTTGTTAGCTACTCATACTACTACTTTCTCTCCCTACTTAAGATCATTGGCTTAGCTTCAAGATCCTCTTAACCTGATACATTCCCTCTATCATGAAACATGGGCCCAACATCACTGCAAAGGAACTTCATTTCTGTGCGTGTATCCATTATCTCATTCTGTGAATTACTGGCTAAAGTTCATGAACTTAAATGAAAAATGGGAGACAGGATGATTGGTAAAGTGACTGCATTATCCTAAAACTCAGCTCCTACATCACCACCATAGTCCAGTACAATGCCTGCAGTACTACTGCCACGGCACCCATCCTTTAGTAATTATCCTAGTCCTATCCACAATCACTATTCTAATCCAAACTGCTTTGCACTCAACAGTGAACTGCTTCAGTGCATGGAGTCACGTTCACCACATCCCCAGAAGCGACTTTATTTGCCAACAACATAGATGAAACCTTTATGTTCACAAACTGCATACTCTCTAGACCTTTGCTTTGCCATGATATCCTGCCCTTGAAAATAACAAGCAGGAGGATTGAACCACCTTGAACATCTTTGGTTTAGCAAAAAAAAAAATAAAAAGGGGGTAGAACTTTGAATTCACAAATACAGGAACTAGATGGCATTTAATAATGGTCATATATGTCCATGTATCAGTAGAACCTCCCATAAAACTTTAAAGATAGTCATATGCCTAGATTCACAAATACATGCAAACATTAGCACAAATTGCAAACACACCCTTCAGTATATGTGCATAAATAAAGAGCTGATCTTGTGTTCCACGATTACAATAAAATCTTCTTTGTTCCTCTTGAATCAGAGGCTTGACTATCAGATAGAATCTCCTTTCCATGCACCTTGAAATAAGCTTTCCCAGAGATGATGAGAAATATGATCCTCTGTAAATGAAGCACATCTCCTGTCTCCATTTTTGAAAACGGGGCCACTGCCCAAGTTTGCTAATCTGGGGATACTTTCACTGACTTCCACACAGCAACAAAAAGCCACATAAACCATAACACCTTAACAACATTCTGGGTTTTCAATATTTCTATATGGAGCTCACATGCTCTCAGTCTTCCCACTGCAGAGCTGTGTAATCTCCAGAATGACTTAATTTACAGAAATGTATCCAATCTCACCAGGTGTTTCTGGCACTTCTCTTTAGAGGAGGGCTTGTGACCATATTTAGGAGTTCCTAAAAGAGTTCCTTCCAACTCCACAATATTTCCCAGATGAGGTCAGTATTTATCCACTTTTGCTAAGGACAACTTTGGAAATGTCCTCTCTTCCTCTCCTGAGTCACCAGGTGGTTTTCCAGTACCTCTGTGAGGACCTCTGATAGTTGTTCTCTACTGCCACATCAAAATTCTCTCATATCTTGACCTTCACTTCAGCGACTAGAACACCTGTTGTCTTCAAGGCCTGTCAGTACCTATTAGTTATACTCACAGTCCCTTCTCCCCCCACCAGCTAGTACTGTACAGAAGACCTCTTCCTTCAGTAAGTTGTCTTCTTTCACTACCGATGCAAATACGTAGGTACTAGAGCTGCTACTATGACAAGCACTGACTATTGTAAGCTCCTTGGGGTTCCTGTTGTTCAGTCAACAGCACTTTCATGAAGTGTTGTTCAAAAAGACAAGGAGCAAAACAACTATCACTGACAGTGGAGTCTTCTCTTTTTTTACTGTTTTGCAACCTTACAGTAGGTATATTTATGTTTTGGGGTGTGAGAGTGTTCTCCCATATATGGGGTGCATGGAGGCTTGCCCCCCTGCAAAAACAAATTACCTTTGGGTTTTTTTGTTGATCATTCAGCAGTCGATGGAAGTGCTGTCAATTGGCTGACATGGGATACAAGAAAAACATTTTTGCTAGATGTGGGAGCTGATCCTGTCCTGCACAGAAGGATATACTGGGCATCTTGCAGACACCCAACCTTATTATTTTAGTTTCTCAGGTCTGTCCAGCTACTAAACTGGCCACTTGATCCAACTTACCTCCAAATGGAGATCAGCTGACAGCTCAGCACCTCTGTTGACCCAAGTGCTTAGAGCATTATTGAACAAAATGTAGTTCGACACACCACAGAAGTTGCAGTACTTTTAATATGAAACAAGAAGCAAGCAATCTCCATGGTATCCCTTAAATATCAAACAACCCACTACACAGGTATAGTAGGTCCAAAACAAAAGAATGTAAGAAACCTCTCTGTGTAGGAGTTTTTCAATTCCTGTATGTCTAGTTATCACTATATATTAAAAAGCAAGAAAAAAATCAGAAAAGGGTTGTAGAAGTAGTAAACTTAAAAACATCTTAAATCAAAAGATAAAAACCTATTCTGAAATATTATTAATATTGTACAGATTTATTAACTCAATTAGGTATTGAGAAGTAATCCAAGGAGGGTAGACAGTCTGTTTCACAGACTGTCTACCCTGCTTGGAGTACTTCTGAATGTATCCTGGACTAAACTTGGATTACTTCTGAATGTCTCCTGGACTAAACTTCTACTGGACTTCCAATAATATCTCCAATGAAACTATTATAGTGGGTGACACAAACATTAACTGCCAAAACATGACCACTGTTCCTGCAATAGAAAATATTTACTTCCACGGCTTCACACAGCTTATAACCTGCCCTACCAGAGAAGACAGAAAAAAATCAACTAGGAGCAATTCTTGATTGGGCCCTAGTAAATGACCCACTTAAATATTCCAACTCTGATATTCTAACAAATACCCTAAGTGCCACTCACTAGCTTATACCTACATAGCTCCCCCATGCATGCCTAAAAGTCACAATTGTAAAACTTCTAGAAATGTAACCAATTCATCCAACAGCTCTTTAACAGTATCTTACAAAACATAAACTGGTCCTCACTAAAAATATTCCCTCTAGATGATGCCATAAGTCACTTCAACAAAACTTTCCTGAATACTCTCAATAGCTTAGGTCCTCTATGAACTAAAAGGACTAAAACAACCTATCTGCCCTGGCTTACAAAATGCACTAAGCAAATATTATTAGCTAGAGACCGAGCCTGGAAAGAATGGCAAAGAACCAAAAATTTAACCAATCACCTAAAATTCAAGCAACTCCAACACCAAACAAACAAAAAAAAAAACTAGTTATGGCTGATAAAAAAAATATTTTGCACAGCAACTAAACTGCCAAACAACCCTAAAAAATTCTGGATATCTATATCAAAACTTCTTTCTCCAGGGACATCTCAAAACCCTTCACCAGCCCCAGATAAAGAACCATCTGAAATAATTATGTTTAACTCCCACATCATAGTTAGTATCCTAAAACTTACAACCCTCTCCTCACCCAACATTAATTCTAACAATATAGAAAATTCACCTAACACAGACTCTATAGATAACCATCCTAAATCAAACTTCTCCCTCCTCAGAAAACACTTTCTCTACAAGCTGTATCTTCCTGTCTAGTACATAAACTGCTCTCTAAACTAAAGCCATGTTCCTTGTCTGCAGACAGTCTTCCATCACAATATCTAATACTCACCGTCAATGCAATAGCCTATCTTGTCAGTATTCTGATAAATAGGTGTACCAATGAATCCTATGTCCCCAAACTCTGGAAAAAAATAAATCATATTTCCCTTACACAAGGGAAGAAAAAACAGGAATTATCAAACTATTGACTCACCCTTATCCTCTCCCCCCATATCTAAGCTATTAGAAAAATATATATTCACACAACTTATAAAATTCCTCTTAGACAACAACCTCCTTACACCTACCCAACATGTTATTCGACCTGCACATAGAATCACTACAGCACTACTATCTTTCACAAATACTGTTTACAATGCGATTAATCAAAGCCAGTTAACATCTCCAATATTACTAGACTTATCAGTGTCTCATCCTAAACTATTATTACAAGTTTCCAAACTAGGCTGCTCTCATAGTACTCAGACATGTTTTTTCAACTATTTAAATGAGAGGCAACATCATCTTCTGCAATGTGTCAAATGGC
Source organism: Protopterus annectens (assembly GCF_019279795.1). Lineage (NCBI taxonomy): Eukaryota > Metazoa > Chordata > Ceratodontiformes > Protopteridae > Protopterus > Protopterus annectens. The sequence continues at coordinate 1,159,711,592 of NC_056733.1, forward strand.
AGACTAGCATATCTAAATACCACTCTTTCCCTCCTGTTTATCTGATGAATCTGGACATTTTGAGGCAATGTAGAAATTGCCTCATGTACACAGACAACCCTCTCCTCCTACCACCCAACACTACAACCTGTGAGAGATGCACTTATCTAGCCAAACTGGAGGTAAAGCTCTCTCCAACCAAGACTGAACTTGACAGTCATGAGGAGAAGGTAAACATTTGCACCACACCACACTCATCACATAGTCTCACTAAATCTACACCACCAAAATCCACACATAGTAACACAAAGACATTCACGGAGACTCTCAATAACAATCTGTATAAGCAACAGAGACCTCCAAAGCAGAAATGCAAGCAAACACCATCCCCCAACACAACCCTAATGACACATAGCCCACAGAGTCAGTGTGCCACTCAACCACAGCCAATAAGGCAAAACAACGTACCCAACACACTAGTCATAGGTGACTCTATAATCAGGCACACTGATGTCCCACTCACCAGGCTAAACAAGGAGAAGGTTACTGTCAGCTGCCTGTCAGGTGCCAGGATCTGCCACATAACCCATGCACTCAGGTCACTCCACAACAAGTACAAATATGACTCTGTCATTGTCCATGTTGGTGTGAATGACCTGAGATGTACCTCCCTGGACTACATGAAAAGGGACATGGAAGAACTCTTCGATCTTGTAGCCCAGGCAGGTATGACCCCAGCCCTGAGTAGCATCCTGCCATCACCCCAAATGATACCGCAGTACAAGGACAAAATGATTGACTTCAACAATTGGCTAAGCTTCTGGAGTCATTCTAAGGGGATCCAGTATCTGTCTGCTTGGGATGACATGGTTGACAGACCACGATGCTTTGCCACAGATGGCCTGCACTTGTCGCCCCTGGGATTCCAGATACTGGCTAAGGCTCTTGCTGCCCCTATAGTGCCTTTTTTAGGCAAGATTCAAATAACAAATTCACCAATGTAACAGGAACAGGCAAGCAAAAACTGAGGGTAATGCTACTGAATGCTAGAAGTCTAAATCTCAAAATGCACTCACTCGAGGTACTCCTTAAAATGGAGAACATCGATATCTATGCAGTGACTAAGACCTGGCTCAAGGCTCTAGAGAGCACCCCTGCACTACCAGGCTATAACTTATACCACACTTTTCGGCCATGTAACCTGGACCGAAACACCAAAGGCGGAGGTGTGTCCATATTCATTAAGGATACCCATACCTCCAGGCTAGTTGCTCAGCATAATGCATCTGAGGTTATCCAAGTGCAACTAACTCTGGGCAAAACTGCAATCCAAATTGTAGCTTGCTACAGATCCCCCACCATGCCCCAAGATTCTCACTCCTCTTTTCTTGATGCACTGGAAAATATTAGGGTTCAAGCAAACACCCTAATAATGGGCGACTTCAACTACCCCTCCATTAACTGGGAAAACTACTCATGTACTAACTCCTTAGCTCAACGCTTTCAGGAATTCATAAACCCCAATGCCCAGGAGCAACTTATCCACACCCCCACCAGGGGCAACAATATTCTAGACCTAGTCATTACCAACATGAGTGACCGGTGTTCCACACCTGAAGTCAACTCCTCGTTGATACGATCCGACCATAAGCTAATCACCTTTGATATCCACATTCCATCCCCACCCCCCATTAAGGAAACCATGGTAAACAATTTCTCCAAAGCCAACTTCATGCTTCTTAAGACAGAAGTGGTGAACTTCATGACACCCATGCAGATGGACAATACAGTTACAACTGCTGAATCCTACACAAATGCACTCTATAAGCACTTACATGAGTGCATGGATCATGCTATCCCAACAGAACCAAGACGCTATCCTCCAAAAAAAAGAAGCCAATCTGGTGGTCCTCTGTCATAAACAAACTGTACAACAAAAGAAAGAAAATGTTGCAAAAGAAAGTAAAATCCCATAAGTGGAGGAGTTCCCTGGTCAGCCTCAGTAAGAAGCTGAGATAACTTATAATATCCTCCAAAGGTAGCTACGAAAGCAAAATCATCACTAATTCTTAGGACAACCACAAAGCATTCTGTAGCTATGTCAAGAATCTCAATGGCAACACCCAGATCTGCTCTGAGTTACAGCACAAAGGCATGAAAATTACAGAACCAACTGATATTGCTAACATCGTGGCAGATAGGTTCAGTGCTAACTTTACCCCCCCACCCCCTAAAGGGCCCATATCTATACAGGAAGAATGCCAAGTCCCTGTAATCACAACTATGCAGGTAAAAGCTGCACTGTCTAAAGCCAAAAACAGCATCCATGGGACCAGACAACATCCCAGGCTGCGTTTTACATGAACTTCAGAACAAACTGGCTCCCCACTTAAGCACCATGTTCAATAATAGCCTCGCAACAGGCTTTGTGCCCACTGAATGGCGCACAGCAACAGTTATCCCACTCCACAAAGGGGGAGCCACCACTGATCCCAGGAACTATTGACCTATTAGCCTGACGAGCCTGGTCTGCAAGGCCATGGAACATATCATCATGGAACTCATAAACAAAGACATTGGTAACCTCCAAACTCTGGATCCCACCCAGTTCAGGTTTGTGAAAGGCAGATCATGCCTCCTGAACCTGATCAACTTCTTTGAGGCAGTCACCAAAGCTGTAGATGAGGGTAAGGTGGTTCACACAGCCTATTTTGATCTCACCAAGGCTTTCAACACCATCCCCCATTCTGGAATTATAGCTAAACTCACTAAACTAGGTATAAATTTCTATGTCACAAGATGGGTTGCCAACTGGCTCACTGACAGAACCCACACTGTAAAAGTTACAGACTCCAAATATGACCTCAAAGCAGTGACAAGTGGAGTACCACAGGGTTCCATCCTGGGATCTCTCCTGTTTGGTATCTACTTCTCTGAAGTACAGGCTAACACAGAAGGCATCTGGCTAATGAGGTTCGCAGATGACTGCAAACTAGGAGCCATAGTCAAGTCCCCAAATGATGTGGACATCCTACAGAAGGGCCTCGCTGAGACAGATGCCTGGTGTCAGAGCCATGGCCTCAAGCTCAATGCCAAAAAGTGCAGTGTCCTCCCCTTTAGTAAAAACTCTGTACCCATGAACTACCACATAGGCAGCAATCTACTTAACACCGAATGTGTGATAAGAGACCATGGGACCCAGGTGGACAGTAGTCTCTCCTTTGATAGTCACATCGCCACAGTAGTCAGGAAGTCCTTCTACGTGGCACACCTCATCATAAAAGGGTTCTGATCCAGGAAAAAAGAGGTCATTGTTCCCCTCTGCTCAACACTCATTAGACCCATTATAGAGTACAACACCCCTTTTAGAATGTACCTCACAAGACATCTGCAGCAGCTGGATAGGCCACAGAAGTATCTCACAAAGAGGATTACTGGCCTCAAACAAATGCCCTACACTGAACACCTCAAAAAACAACAGCTTTACTCCATAGCATATCACCTACTCCAAGGTGATCTCTGCCTAACATATAAAGCTATGTCAAACCCAGAGCTGCTGGACATGCTACACCTAATGAAATCCCAATCCCTCCGAGCTACACACTCTAGGGACCAAAACCTTGTCACCACAATAAACAGGACATGCTGAAGGGATAGATTCCTGTCCCGGAGACTTCCCATACTCTGGAACAGGCTACCCATCTATGTCAAGCAAAGTTCTTCATTAGCACTCTTCAAGAAAAATCTTGATGAGTGGATGGGAAATAGGAAACACACCCTGGGGATCACTTTTGTGTCTCTGCTCGACAGTGGCACAGGAAAATAACTTTCTTGGGTGGCGTAAGCCAGGGAACCTTGTTGGCTAGGCTTACATAGGCCCATGGGTCGATAGCCTAGTACCTACCTATGAACCTATTAACCAAGTAAATAGTACAGGAGTCCCCCAAGAATTCATTTTTGGACCCCTGCTTTTCAATATATTTATTAACAAAACTGCATACGGCCTCCCCCCAAAGCACATTCATCCAATACGCTGTTGAGTCCACTATTATCTCTACTTCTAGCAACTCCAGTCATCTCTTAACTATTACACAAAATGCCTCTATCTCTATTGAAACCTAGTTAAATGATGCACAACTAATACTTAATCCAAATAAAACTAAGCTTCTATTGTTCTCTCCAAAGCCATTCACACATGATTTCAAATTATATTCACAAAACAAAACTCAAATTAAATAGCAATACAGGCAAAACTCCTAGGCATCACTATAAATAATAAGCTCACCTTTGAACAACATATATCTGACATAATCAAAAAACCACATATCAAACTAGGCACACAATACAGACATGAACATTATATGGATATTTCCACCAAAATAACCCTTTTCAAAATACCCTTCTACTTCTCACCTTCCTATATTGTGCCCCCATTCTTACTAATCTTCATACAACTCTAAAGAACAAACTACAATCATGCTATCATAAAATTGCCAGATTTGCAATGGATGTCCCTTATTGAACCCACCATTGTGATGCCCTAAGAAAACTAAACTGGCTAGAATTTCCTTACTAACCAAATCTAGTGAAACTATCTCTAGCTCATAAAATATTCTACAATCCAGATAGCTGCCCTGTGCTGAAATTATCTTGTTGCCTTACATCCCACCCAGAACCATTTGATCCACTAACAAACTACTCTTACAAGTGTACAAACCTACCAAAAAAATGAGCAAAGCATATACTCCCATGCCATTGCTAAATTATGGAATGCTCTGCCATCAAATATTTGTGCCACTGAATCCCTTAAGACCTTCAAATTAACTTTAAAAGACTACTATCTAAACACTCACATCTGCCCATGCTCTTAAGCATAAACATACCAAATTTCAATAATCACCCATTCCCCTTTTTCCTCTCATCCCCATGCCTTCTTACATCAATCTTATATCGTAATTAATAGCATCTACATTAAAGTCATCTATCTATCTATCTTATATTTTTAAGCTTACCTTAGCCACAAACAGTACTTCCACCCTCCAATATATCTTCATTTATTCTTACACTAAACTTTCTTCTCACTCTATTGTGATAATTAACTTCCTTACTTATACCTAGCTAGACACTTCTCATCCATATCTGGCCACAATATTGCTCAATTAACCTCCACCATTCCCATACTTTTAATCTTTCCTCAAAACAACCTAAAACAACTTTCCTATACTATCACCCCTTCATCTCTTTTACCCTTCTTCTGTTCCCTAAACTTCCTTTACTACTAATTCTTGAATTTTCTCATATTACTTTTACATCCCTATTACTGAAAAGGTAAAACATTCTATTTCCAAAATTTATTTGATAGCTTAGTAATCAAGCTATCTCTCTAAACTGGTCTGTTAATTACTTTTTCTACTTTATTAAAATGTTAAACATCACTTTTTTCTTGATTGTATGCATGTTTTTGATTGTATATTTTTATTTTTGCTAATACTGTACTTTAATCTATGTTTAAAAATGCATGCTAAGTCTTGATATCAATATTATTTTAAACTTCTACTGTCCAAAATTTGTACTGTGGAGCTTTTCTCCCCAGGCCTCCACTGAAAATGGGTTTCTGATCCAGTCAGACTTTCCTGGTCACCAAATGTCAGTAAATAAAAGAGACACTTTTATGCTGCTATCCCACATGTCTGTATTTTATATATGACCTGATATGATGGTTTAATGGCTTGGATTGCAACAAAACAATTATGTTACACTTGGATACATTGTTCAAGTTTTTAACATTTCACTGGCAGTTTCCTTTAAGAGACTGTTTCATTTAGCTGCAGCTTAATTGATGTTTCCTAATTGGCTTTTTCATATTATAAAATGAAGGTGGAGCTGTAGTTTAAACCACTCTGATGAAGTCTGGATCATTGTAGTGAAAGCACTCATTTTTTGTTTTATTTTTATTGTTTAAATAAAGTTTATGGTTATTTTTATCAGAGGAGCCATTTTTTTATTCAACTATTAATTAGTTTGGAAGTTTCACTAAAACTTTTTCTTCCATTTGGTCTATGGAAACTACAGTAAGTTTCTGCTTGTTTGGTCAGACTTTCTGGGTGGCCTGGCTGGATTCCTGATCAGTTACATTTTCACTTATAGCTTCTTCAACTTAATTCTGCAACTTGCAGAACTGAGGTGACCCTCTCATGCACTGGCACAAACTCCTGTAGTTCAAATGTTCAACAATTAACTGTATGTCTCGTGACCACAGCCATAACTAAATTGGTGAGAAAGAGGTGTCTGCCCCAAGCTCAAACTCTTAGGGGATGCAATCAGCAGTTGCTGATAAGGTGTGAATGCAGTAACTGCATTCATTTAGGAACCCACAGGTGATATTGTGGCTTTTCAAATGATCACATTTAGTACATACTGTAAGTGCTATAGCAATGAAGTTATGCTGTGACAGCTAGTGGCACACTAAGGTAATAAATGCATTCATTTAAGAAGTTGCCGTTATTACCCATGTCTTCCTAAATTTATACTGGATTGCCAGAACTAAACTTGCACTCTACTGGCAACTGTTGATGTTAGACCTTTTTTTTCATTCTTTCTTTTTTCCAGTCCTCAGCTTTAGGTTGTGGAAGTGCCATATTATGTACCCGCTGAAGGTGCTAAATGACACCACCAAAAACTGCTTGTGAGAATAACTACTTATTTACAATTTGTTAACCAGGTGAGTCAGCTGGTATACTGACCATTTTCAGTCACAGCCTGGGATTAATAAGAATAACATAACATTGAGTTTAAATACATCATGCAATGATATCTGAGCATAACAAGAGTAAAACAGTGTTAGCATATACATGCACAAAAATGATAGAATAAAAATATTAACAACAATACTTCCTTTCACTCCAGACTCTGTTTATCACGAATCTCAGGCTATTATTTTTGTCTAAATTATTACACTCTATTAATGCTATTGGATTGTCTTTGGCTGCACCATGGTTTACTGTATTAGAAATTCTTATTTCAGTAAATGTATTTAATATTGTATAGTCAAAATTCCAAAGATGACTTCTTTGTTTTGTATTTTTTGTTCTGTATTCTACTTCATAATCTACAAACATATTAGATTGTACTCTCAGCATGATGTATATGACTACTTTGCTTTGTGTATGATTGTCATTGACAATGGAGGTTTTCTCCCTGGGCCTCCAGTGAAAACAGGCTCTTCTTGGCTCAGTGGGCTTCCCCGGTCATCAAACTGAAAATAAATAAATAAATAAATAATACACTGATAGTACAGTACTGAGATTTTTCAAAGTGGTTTATGTGATTGGCCAGTGAATGTTTTAACCTGGTTAACATGCTTCACAAAAACAATTGCATTAAGTTTTAATTACTCAAGTGTTCAAGTAATGACACTTTGAAACACTGGAATCTTTTTAAGGATGGCCAATAACCAATTTGGAGCAGTTTATAAATCAATGTAGCCAGGAGTGAAACAGCTGTATCTGTTACAGGCAGCCAGTTTACTTGTTTTAACAGATTGCAATAATGCTTGTGTGTATTGGTCAAAAGTGCAAATAGGTATATTTTGTTTTCAGTAGTTTATACTTTGTATGTATTCTTTGCAGAGTTTGGGCAGGGGAGTGGTAGCTCACACTCTAACTTTGGTATCAATGCATTTTTTATATATTGCTATGTGTGCTGAAGAAGATAGGAAGTGTAACATACAATAGCAGACCTTTTGCCGGGAAAAGTACCTTTGAGGTAATGTTTTCGGTTGGAAGGGTAAAGCTGAGTGATGAGTCTAGTAAGACTCCTATAGACTTTTGTTGGCTAACATTTGGAATGGGATTTCCTTTATTATCTTTAAGAAGTAATTCAGGGCAGAAACTACATTTAACTGGGATAGAAAATAGCATTCTTTTATTTATTTATTTTTGACATTTATTGACCAGGTTAGTCCGACTGGGCAGATGCCCTTTTTCAGCACAGACCCGAGGAGAAAAGCTCCAAAAGATACATACATAATAAAATATGGCAAAATATGAAAGCAGAAATCAAAAATATTACACTAATCATATACATTTGCATACAAATATATAACATTAAAGGGGAATTCAGTAAAGCTTACACTATTTTTTTTTCCGTGTGGCATCGCACCACAATGTGTACATGGGAGCGAACAATTTTAGATTCAGTAAACCCCGCTTAACAACTCATAAGCACACACAAATAGGGAAACTTCTATGCAATGCAAATTTTAGTTTAAGTAGATGAATTTCATTCATATTAGCCAAGTGGAGCGATCCAACAATCCGTAAGGCATCTATGTAGTCTCTGTGTCCGTGTTAGTAGTGTAAGCAGAAAATCTACACAGAAAGAAGGGATGTAAAAGTCCACAAATGTGGACATAACTCCACAGAAAAGGTTAGATCACATACATAAATATGCTAAACATACATTGTGGATTTCTGCATGTTTGCACTATGTGCAGCATTGCACAAACATGCTTAACAGAAAAATAAAAAATATATTGTAAAATAACACTTATAATATACCTTAGAGAAATGTACTGTAGGACTTTGTGTTGGGTCTGTACAATGATGCATTTGTGCTGTTACCAGCTTACATGGCTATGAACAGTGTACCTTCCATGCTGTCAGCATGTATATTTATGCAAATCAGGGATAAATGCCATGCATTTTTTGAATCGCTAAAGGAAGCAACCGTGTCTGCATATGCACTTTGTGTAGGTTCCTACATGGTCTTGATATTTCCAGTGGATGTGGATGACACTAGGGAAGGTCATGTTATTTTAGTATATTTTGTGCTCAGTGCACTTGGTTGCACTGCACTCTGCTTGATGCAAACAGTTTGGGCATAGCTTAGCATGTTCGCATGATTGGACCACCCATGTCACAATCATGACATAGCCAGCTATGACTGGAAACCGTGTATATATATATATATATATATATATATATCTATATATATATATTCTATTAATAATATATAGTATTGTATAGGCTATGCTGCTCATAGTGCCACATCACTCAATAAAGCAGGGCCTTTAAATCATGTTGGTTATATCCTAAGCAGGTGAACTGCATCATAATTAGCCAATCCCGTACGGTGGACCTACAGCAGAACTCTATAAAGTATGCATACATCCTACATTCTGATTTTCCCTCAATACTCTGAACCATTGGAGTAGAGACATAGAAATTTTAACTTAGATAATGCTAGGGGCTTCTGCAGCTATTCTACTTCTTGTATGTCTTGGATGCTGAAGTCACTGCTGCTGGCACTACTGACAATAGGCCTAGGCTGAAGAGGAGAAGAGAGCTCAGGCCCATGGTAACCTTCCAAGAGCTACATGAGCTGGAGACTGTAGAGCACTACAGGGTGGACAGGGACATATTACAAGAACTCACTCAGCTCTGCTGCCCTCAATTCAGAGACAGAGCTAACAGAGGGGAACCCATCACAGTGGAAACAAAGGTATGTGTAACCCTTAGGATACTGGCTACAGGAACTTTTCAAAGACCAACTGGGGACATGATGGGGGAGGGTCACAGGCATCTGCATCCAGGATATTCTAGCAATTCCTGGATGCTATACTTCCACTTGCCAGTGAGCACATATCTTTTCCCCTTTCCCCTGAGGTCACAGCCAACAATATGCAACAGTTCTTCTGTGCAGCACACTACCCTGAAGTGCTGGGGGCCATAGATTGCACTCATGTACACATCAAGGCACCACTTGTTGAGCAGGGTAGAATCTACATCAACCACAAAGGGTACCACTCTATCAACTGTCAAGCAATGTACAATGCCTAGGGGATTATCATGAATGTGTATGCTGGCAACCCTGGCAATTATCATGACTCCCATATCTGACACACATTACAGCTGTACCAGATATTTGCTAGGGGGTACATACCATGGGGCCATTTACTGGAGGATGCTGGCTATGCCCTGGAACCGTGGATGATGACACCCATCAGAAATGCACACACACCCATGAAAGAATGCCATAATGAGGCACACACACAAACTAGGAACATTATAGAGCATGGGGTTGGGATTCTGAAGTCATGGTTCCCGTGCCTCAATATATCTGATGGAGCTCTGCAATATTCTCCAGCCACATGTGCACAGATATTCACAGTATGTGCTATGCTACACAATCTGAATCTGTGGAGACAGCTGCAGCAAGATCAGTAAAGGGAAGGGATACACAACCCTTCACCAGTGCCTAGGTCATCACAGCCACATTCACAGGAGGGCTCAGAGGAAGAACCCCCAGCTGATATCCCTGTAGGCAGATGTAGGCATGCTCTGTATGCCTTGTCTTTGGCTAAGAGACAATGCATAGCACATTCACTGACAACCTAGGGACCTAGGGACTGACACCTTACTCCTACTCACATACATATATTAAAATTGGATGCGTACTGCTTACATCAGACAGAATCAGCCCTGAACTACAGTTGAGTCAACTGCTGCATTTGCAAGGTAAATCCGTAACCTACACAGTAGTCTATTGGATTATTACTAGATTATTATGAGATGTCATTGTATCTATGGACCTGCTACATTATGCAAGTAACTATAGTAGGCCAGTTGGACAGAAATGACATTCATGTGGAACTACGGATACCCATTCCACTATCACGTCTCCATTTGTAATCAGTAGGCCGCATGCATGGAATATTCATGCAGTCCTACTACAACAGATTACTGGTACATCATTCAAGGGATGTTAGAAGGTGGGGTTAAATGATAATCAGACTAGTGTGTATCCTAGCAGAATATGTGGTTTTGTTGCCCCACTTCAACACAGCCGTGTCCTCTTGTAATTGCTATAACAGTAACTCAGCTATGCTATCTGAGCATTTCACACAGTCAGTATGCCAGACAGTCCAGGACAGTAATATAGGACTTGATCTTACATTGTATGTGTTAGGTAACTGAAGAATAGCAATGTACATATTTATGCAGGTGATTATGTGATGAGTGATCCTTTTTTTCTGTCAAGTAGCTTCTGTGGCTCAAAGGACTAAGGCAGTTAGGTTGTGTGATGGTGTTCATGGTTCTAATTCAGAGGTCTCTGGATTTCTTGGATGTGAAGTAATAATAAGTTGCATTTTATAGACAGTGACTTTGTGTGTGCTATACTATTATTAACCTCTTTCACATATTAATTACACATTTGCATGCTGCACCGCATATCTAAGACATATTTAAAAAGTCTTAACCAATTTGCATGAAGCACAGCAGTGTAGAAACAAAAACAGAGGTCACATGGGATTCCAAGATGGCCGCCGACTAGTCTAGTCCTTACTCTCTGAGCTCCTCACAGCTATTTAACTTTTGGTTTTTTTTACAACTTTATATCAACCTTTTTCCTCAAATTTTTATACTAAAAGATTTTATAAATCTTTTTCTACGCATTTGGATTATTTTTTCTTCTGGACTTATTATCCTGGGATTTATTTTACCTCAGAACATTCTTGGTCTCTCTGCTGCTGGGACTCCTACTGCTCCAGTCTGTTCCTGGTTCCTGGTATCCTGTTGACTGCATTCTATTTCTGGGCATGGCTACAAAAATCTGACTCCATGGAGACTCAGCCTACAAAGGCCAAATATACTTCAATGCTCTCTCCTGAAAAAGATTCAGGTTCAAAAAGACTGAAATCATCTAGACAACCTACAGAAACTATTAATGTAAGTAATAAAGATTTAAATGGCTCAAATTTCCTTTTAGAAGAACTAAAAATAGCATTAAAACCAATCCAAAGTGCTATACAAAACTTTTCAGAACAGTTTGCAGACTTTAGTAAATCTTTAAAGCAAATAAACGATAGTATTGTTACTATTGAAAATAAAATCTTAGCTTTGGAAGTTAAAACAGACTTATTGGAAAGTGACTTTAAATCTAGAGATAAAACTATTTCAGATTTACAAGCTAAAATATTGGATCTGGAAGCCAGGAGTCGAAGAAATAACATCATTATTCGTGGTTTACCTGAATCTTATGTCAATAAAAACTTGTTATCTGTGACTAAAAATATCTTTGAAACACTGTTAAATTGTGAAGCTTCTTCAAAATCTGTAATTGTAGAGAGAGCACACAGAGCACTGCGTACAAAGCAAGATTCTTCTACACCAAGGTTAATTTATACTAAGTTACTAAACTTTCAAGACACTTTCCAGATCCTAGAAACTGCTAAAACAAAGAAACAATTCATATGGAAGTCTCACAAACTATCATTTTCCCAAGATCTTCCTGCACAGATCAAATTAAATAGACAAAAACTAGCCCCTATTGTGCTGACTTGATAAAAGAGGGATTAGATTTCAATGGCTTATCCTAATACCTTGTCTTTCACAGCTAATGACAAAAGATTTGTATGTTCAGATCCTAAAGATGCAAAAGACATTTTTCTTAAAACATTTAAAAAGCTTCCTGACACTGTATCTTAATATTCTACTGTTAAAGAACTACAATAAGGTTTGATTTTTTCATTTCTTTACTCTGACAGTATTTGTGTTACATGATTTGTAATTCTGTTGTGACATAATTATATTAGCTTAAGAACTTGTCATGTAATTTACACATGATAGATTTGGTGTGACAGTGTGCAGTGTCAGGATATATGCTTGTTAGATTTGTGTGGATTAATAGAAGCATTTAAATTGCTGTATTTACTTTTTTCTCTTTCTCTCACATATGCTTGCTGTGTAAATAGATAATATGTTAATTTTACTACAAGCTTTTGAGTTACAGCCTTCTGTGTAAGCTAAATGATTTTTGGAGGGAAAAACATTCCATCTCAACATTCTAGCAAGAAAATCTTCCCCTCAGAGTTCCAGCTGATGCTCTGCATGAACATGCACACACTACAGTCTCTCTGAGATGGATGGTGATGTCATCATTTGTGAGGAAAGAAGGACAGTTTCAAATACACAAGTCTGCTTGTTTTCAACAAGTATTCAATAGCACTAACTTTTTAATAGATCTGGCTATTATTTAAAGTGTTTTCTCTTCATAAATGAAGGTTGCTTTTTAAATTTAAACAGATTCATGTCACATAATATATTCAGTGACTTTTAGTGTGTCTGCATGACTTCAAAGCAAGCTGCTACTTTCATAAAGCAGAGTGAAAATGTTTCTGGAAACAAATGAACAGGTTAGTTTTATATATTAAAATTCTAAAGGATGTGTAAAGAAATGAACATATTTTCCTATTCAGAATATTTTTTCATACAATATTTTATATTATACTGAAGTGTTTAATTTGACAAATGTTACAAAGTATACCTGTTCATATGAAAGTTTCATGTTCTTTCTATTCTCTGCTCTCTCTTCTCAGAGGCTGGATGTGATATTTATGATTAGTAGTTTATGTTTAAGAAAGCCTTTACTTATTTGAAAGGTTTGAAATAACTATCTTTAATATGATTAGCTGAATCTACCTGTATATATTTATGCCCTTAGATTTACTGCATTTAGCTTGCTTGTTTCTGTTTTAATTAGATGTTCAAAATGTTTACTTTAAAAGCCTTGTCTTTTCATGCTGTTTTGCTATGTTACATCTATAGCTTAGAAGAATAGTATGGCTACATAACCTAACAGAGTCATTAGTAAAATATTCAAAAGTAGATTTAAAATTATATGTATGCACATTGTTGTACATTCAGTTCAATATATATGATGCTGTTTAAGTTACTATTTAATAATATAATTATACTATATTCATGTATATTAACTAGTGTTAAAACCTTACAGCTTATAATATTTCATTTTGAATAGTTCCTGTACTACTATTATCTAGTTAATAGATGCATCTCCAGACTGAATTGTTTTTCATTTTGAGATATGGTTGCTTGGTAGTTGTTTTTTGCTTTATTTGAACTATAACTAAATACTTATTCTACAGGTATTAGTGCTTTTATCATACTAATGGTCATGTTGATTAATGAAATTATCACTAAAATACTAAAGAAGGTTCAGTAGATAGTGCATGACTATTATCTTTAGTTCAGTAATGCTATGCTTATTTACTTATATTATAATGTTACCAGTTGGTTTTGTTATACTTATATATGTTATCTTACATATCTTTCAGTTTTAATTGTATTACTTCTTATGATAGAGTGTTCTAGTTAAGCAGAGTGTGATTTATGTATTATTTACTTGTTTCTCTTTCTCTTGAAATACTTGAGGAAATACAGTTAATCACTATAAATTTCAATTTAAGGATAGGAGCTTTAGATTAGTATTAGAAGTAGGGATTAAGCATGTTGGACGTCTTGAAATTAGTTAATTTTGTATATATTTTTAGTAGTATTACTCGGACTTTATGTTATGTTAGGCTTCCTTTGAGTAATTTGTATTCTAACTTGAGGTTATTATTATCTATAATTACAATGTTTTTCTTATGTTCTTCTGCTCTTCCTTTATCACAGGGGGATTGGTGGGTAGGCACTAGGGTTAGGATAAAGGTTATTATTATACATTTCATGGTTCTTAAAAAACCTTTTTCTTTTTTCAACAAATGTTATTTGATGACTTGCTTGAATACTTAAAGACTGTTTTTCTTTTATTTTTTCTTCTTCTTTTTAATGTTGTGTTGGATTTGCACCTTGAGTTCACTTTTATAGCATCAATAATGATTATACTTGTAGAATATGCCTGTTGACATAATTTTAGATTCTTGGAATGTTAGAGGCATTCAAGATAAAGCGAAAAAGTCACTATTATTTCATATGATCTTTAAATCACAGGCTAACATTTGTTTTATTCAAGAGACCCATATTTCACGTATTGATTGGAATAAAGAGTTAAAAAAAAATGGATCAAAAAGATTATAGCTTCAGGTGACTCATCTAACTCCAGAGGTGTATCTATAATCATTAAACAAAAATTAATTGGGAATATTATTGATGAGAAATTTGATGATGAGGGGAGGTGGTGCTTATTTACCGCTCTATTGCTGGTTTGGACAAACCCTTATTAATTTTAAATCTATATGGCCCATGTAATTCACAACATTTGTTCATTTTAAAAATTTACAATATTCTTGCATCCTATAAGGATCATCATATTATAGTGGGTGGTGACTGGAATGCAGTTATAAACCCTGTAATTGATCGTTCCGCTCCACTGTCACCTATAATCTTCAATCTACTCTGGCTATAAATGATTTGATGACAGAATATAATTTAATAGATCCCCTCCGCACTGTTAAAAGTATAAACAAGAATGATATATATACTTATTATTCTAAGTGCTATCATTCGTGGTCCAGATTAGACTTCTTTCTAATTTCAGATTATATTTCAAAATATATTGTGGACTTTACTACAGAACCCAGATTCTTTTCGGATCACTCAATAATTTCACTAAAATTGAACATAAAACCCAATATCAAAAATAAAACTATGTTTAATAAGTGGACCTTAAATAATAACTTATTGTCAAATGAAGATATTTGCAAACAAGCTTCAGAAATCCTAAATGAAATGGTGAATAGTTTTGAATCATCTAACATTCCTTATGACATACAATGGGCTGCATGTAAAGCAAGATTAAGAGGTTTATTTATCAGTAAAGCTGCTTTTTTCAAAAAACAATACTTTAAGAAAGAGGAATTCTTAAAATCAAGAATTTCTTCGTTGGAAAATCATCTTAGTCTGAACTATGATGCTACTTTAGAAAAACAAATTTTTGATTGTCAGAAAGATTTAATTCTGCTTCACCAAAATAACCTCTCCTTAGCTGAACAAAAGCTACTTGCTTCATATTCAGAGTGGGCCCAGGTTCCATCTAAATTGTTAGCGAGAATTATTAAAGTTAACTTCAGAAATCCAAATATTACATCTTTATCTTATAATAACAGATTATATAATACTGATGAAGAGATTATTCAACTTTTCACCTCTCTTTACACTGAGTTATATTCAGGTTCTTCTAATTCTGTTAAAGATAATCACTCAAAACTCTTTTAGACTCTTTGCAGTTCCCTAAACTTAATGATAATCAGCAAAAACTACTTTCTACCCCTATATCGATACAAGAAATCTCGGATTCAATAGATAATCTTAAATTGGGTAAATCTCCAGGACCTGATGGTTTTACTCCAGAATTTTTCAAAACTTTCAAATTGGTAGTTCTTCCCTTTCTATTTAAAGTTTACAATTATATAAGAGTTAATGATATCTCAGATATTCATTGGAACACATCCAAAACCATTCTAATTCTAAAAAATAATAAAGATAAATCTGACCCAGTAAATTATAGACCCATTTCTTTAATTAACGTGGATATTAAGATTCTGTCATCTATTCTGGCTAACAGATTGAAATGGATTTTACCCTCAATTATCTCGTCAGATCAATCAGGTTTTATGTCTCAGAGACATGCTTGGGATAATACTCTATCTTTAGAGACTATACTTCATCTCATTAAGAAAAATCCAAACCCTATATATGCTTTGATTATAGATGCATCAAATGCCTTTGACAGAGTATGTTGGAACTTTCTATTTCAAACTATGTTATGTTTTAATATTCCCTTATTCTTTATAAATTTTTTAAAAGTTTTATACAAGAATATGTTTACTAGACTATGCATTAATGGTCAATTTTCTGCTCCGATAAAGATCACTAAAGGAACAAGACAGGGTTGTCCATTGTCCCCTTTTTTTTCAACATTTATTTAGAACCTTTGCTATTGTTTATCACTCAAAATACTTTTCATAACATCCCTAGAATTCTTAATACTAATATTAATTTCTCTGCTTTTGCGGATGATTTAGTAATCTACTTTCAAACTCCATTATCTGATTACAGAAAAATAATGAATTCTATTGATTATTTTTCTTTGGTTTCCAACTATCTTTTAAATTCTACAAAAACTCATATTTTTCCCTTAAATCATTTAGCACACAAATCTTTTTTGTTTCCAGACGATCATTTTCAGTTTACTTATAATATAAAATATTTAGGAATCAATTTAGAGCACAATAATAAATCTTCCTTTCAAAATAATATTAATAAATTATGGAACTCTATATTGTCTGATATGGACAGATGGAAGCATCTAAACCTTTCATTTCTTTCAAGGGTGGCCATTATTAAAACGAATATTCTGCCTAAATTTCTTTACCAATTCTCATCATCTGATCAGATAATTTCAAAAAATGTTTTTGAGTCTGTAAATAAAGCTTTGGCAAAATTCATATGGTTCCCTAAATCTGTTAGAATTTCTTATTCTAGATTGGCATTTTCGAAGGACAAGGGAGGTTTGGGTTTACCTAATCTTTATCTCTATTATTTGATTGTCTCATCCAATAAACTTCTTACTATCTCTAAATTCAATAACACTTCTTATCCAAATCAATCTTTATGGATAAAATTATGGTATAATTATGTCATTTCTAATAATTTAAATCCTGAAGCTATTCCCTTTATCTCTCTGGATAGTTTATTTATTAAAAATATATCTACAGTATTTAAACAAAAGATTAGAGATTTCCAAACCTTACTCAAAATGTGTAAACTAGAAAAGATCTCACACCATGTTCAGCCAATTCATCTAAACCCAAATATATTATTGGACAATAAACTTTTGAACTTAACAAACTATCCTTTAATTAAAAATCTAAAAGTAGGAGATGTTTTGAAATATCTTGACTTGCCTTTATCTGACTGGTGTAAGTTATTGAAAGTAAACTGGAATTACTCACCAATTCTTACACAACTAAGAGCAATAATTAAAAACAAATTTGTATGTCTGGTCCCCATAGACTCACAATTGAAAAACCTTAACACGATTATCAAAATACTTTCATCATCTGATAAAATGCTCTCAAACTCATATAAATTAATTAATTCTTTAATGATGGACCACAACTGTCTTTTATCCAATGTTTGGTTGAATTATAATTCCCAATTGTCAGAATCTCAGAAAGTCCTGGCTATTAGACACACTAAGAAATTTATCCCTTTTAAAAAATTAGCATACACACAATTAATGATTAATAATGATGCCTACTTTACCCCAATCAAATTAAACAAATTTAACCCAAATAAGTCCCCTTCGTGTTCATGCTGTTCTCATCCCCAAGCAGACCTCCTTCATATTCTATGGTATTGTCATTTTTCTCACAGATTGTGGACATCTTTGAAAGTCAGACTGCAGAAAATGGGATATCAAAATCCACGTTGACGTGGGAATTTGCTATTCTACATATTCCATTGATTCATCTTTCAAAAGTTGATATTCATGTTATCATTTTTATTTGCTCATTACTAAAACTTTATATAATACAAAATTGGATTGATCGTTCTAAATTAAAATGGGTTACTTTCCAGAAAATGGCTTTTAAATTTATTGATGCTCAAAGATACTTAGGTGGGAGTCCAAAAAAAAGCTATTAGAAAGGTTGTGTTAGAAAAGGTTCTAAACATATTAAATAGTTAATGTTAAATATTTTTTTTTTCCTCAGGTTGCCTAACTTGTATATAGTGTACATATGGTGTATGTTTTATTTCTAAATAATTTATCAAAATCTCAGGAAGGTTGTTATCACTAGATGAATTGTTATATGTTCATTTATGCCTTCTTGTTATGTATAATCTTTTAATTGTCTTGCTATTCATATAATTAATAAAAAAATTTTTGAGAAAAAAAAACAGAGGTCACATCATGTATCACACAAAATCATGGCCTGGAGAACAGCTAGGTGGGGACTGGAGTCAGTTTATGGAACAGTCTCTGATGAAAGTATATATGTGTAGACGAGAGGTGCAACTGTTAAAGATCCACTGGAGAGCAGGACTAAATGTAATAAGAAATATGCTACAGCATCCATCATGGCTAATATCATAAAGAATTAAATCTTCTTAATTAAAATAAAAACAAGATAAGCACTTTTGGGTTGTTGAAAACCCTTCATCAGATCTAACATTCAGTTCAACAACAACTTATTTAAAAATCTTGCCAACCAATAAAAATAGAATAAAACAAATTCAGAGCCAAAATGCAATTCATCAAAACTAAAATTTAGAACATGTAATTGATGCATATGCATCCTGAGTAACTATATAAAATTAGTGCAATGATATGAACAAATAAAATGTAAAATACTTCGGATTTAGCCATTTGAATCATGGATTATAATTAGCAGAAATGTCACAGACTCATTGTCCATCACTGGTCTAATAAATCCTGCTGTGGACCAATCAATTAAGGTCTTTGAGCTTCTAATAAGGTGTACGCAAAATAAACGTCAGCAAATCAAAAAGCATTGTGAAGTCGAAGCAATATCAGACTATTCTGCTTCTTGCATTGAGTTCCATTGGTGTATTTAACAAATCAACCATAGGTCAAATACAGTACTTGCTTTTAACTTTTATGTGATCTTAGCAAGTCTGATTAATTCATATATTCGAAACTTGATTATATAACAAATTAATAAACTCATGATCGCTATGACAACTAAACTTCATTCAATATTCTCTTAGTAGTGGGCTGTCTAATGAAACAGTACACTAAAAGTGATTATCAGAATCACTTCTTTGTCTGGAGACAATGCCCTTACTTATGACATGAACAAGATAGAATACCCTTCTTACCACTGTAGAGAATTGGTGGTTCCAGGTGAGGTAGCTGTCAATCTGTGTATCCAGGTTTCTCAACCCTCAGTGTGTAGTTAAGGTGCTGCTAGTGATGTGGTAGTTAGCAGGAATATTGCTTTTACTGAAAGGAATAATACACTTTTTGCACTGAGTTTAAGGCCATGACTTTGGCACCAATCACTTGTCTGTGTAAGACTCTCTTGTAGGATGTTGACATTATTTGGAGATTCTATGACCACTCCCAGTTTGCAGTCATCAGCAAACTTTGTCAGCCACAGACATTTAGATTTTGCTTGTGCTTTGGAAAAATAGATTCCAAACAGTACAGGACCCAGGACCGAACCCTGTGGAACAAAACTGGTTACAGGCCTGCTGTTGATGGTGGATTTCCCCATTTTGACTATATGAGTTCTATCAGTGAGCCAGTTAGTGACCCATCTAATGATATAAGGGTTGATGCCTAGGTTGGGTGAATTTGTCAATGATGCCTGAATGGGGAATAGTGTCAAACACCTTGGCTAAGTCCAGGTAGGCTGCGTGCACAGATTCCCTCATCTAGGTCCTTGGTGACTGTCTCAAAGAAGTCCACCAGGTTTAACAGGCATGATCTTTCTTTGACAAATCCAAATTGAGCACTCATCTTGGTAAGGTCGATGATGATTCGCTCCATGGCCTTGCAGATAAGGCTAGTCAGGTTAATAGGTCTATAGTTCCTGAGGTCAGTGGACGCACCACCTTTATGCAAGAGAATAATAGTGGCTGTTTTCCATTCATTTGGTACAAAGCCAGTGGTTACACTGTGATTGCAAAGAGTTCCCAATGGTGTTGCTAATCCATGTCGGAGCCAATGTAGGACTCAGCCTGGGATGTATTCAGGTCCCATAGATGCTGTGTTGTTTGGCCTTAGAGAGGCCACTTACAACCTGCTCTTTAGAGATACAAGATAGGGGACAGGTGGTAGGGATGTCATGGAGTATGTGTGGTGGGGACAGGGGAGTGAAGTTTTCACAGAACTTGTCAGCCAACAGGTTAGGTATATCCACAGGCTCAGTATATGTGGTATCATTACCTACCAGTTTGTCACAAATCAGGGCTTTTCCTCTTAGGTTACAGATGTAACTATAGAATGCCTTGTGGTTGTTCTTCATGGAGGAAGCTAAATTAGACTCATAGTTTACTTTGGAGGACTTCACAACAGGCCTTATTTGTTTGCTTAAGCTGAGGAGGGAGTGTTTCCAGTTTAGGAGGGCTCCTTCCCATCAACTCTTAATAATTTATTCCTGTTATTGTAAAGTCTGTTAATGGCAGTTGTCCACCAGGCAGGTTTGCTTTTCCATTAAGGAGCTTGTTTTGCTCCTGTCAGGTACATCTGAGTCAATGCAGTTATACAGGCATTTGCATAAAACACTGGTGTAGAGGTCAGCATAGTTGCCAGTTCTATCTTTGGGAGAAGGTGCAGTGAAGCTATTTACACAGTCCCATAAGAGGTTATAATCCACTTTGGAGATGTTTTTTTAGTTTATTTGTTGCTTGGGGTGGGGGTGGGGGTGGGGGTCAGGTGTGTTAGTTACTTTGTATTAGACCAATTTGTGTGGTTAGATCTCACCAGGCAGGACCTCACAATGGGGGTGCTACAGTGGTCCCCCATATTGGTAAGCACCAGATGCAGGATATTGGTTCCCTTTGAATGGTAGTGTTGGGGCAAAGCCTCAATGATGAGGTCATTTTCTGCCTCAGTAAATGGTGCCCTGCATCATGCATGCATGATATTTCCTGAAATACAAATAAATGAGAACACATGTCAAGATCACATACATGGGAGTACATTATGTAGAGATATAGCAATAAAGGAAGTGTATCTTTATTCACTGCTTGATTACACATCTCATATTCAACAGTGTGCCAGACATACAAAGGGTGTGGATGCAATCAATATAGTAGCAGTAGTGACCTACTCCTGTCTGTGCTATGAAAGATACTTATGTATGATCACACAACCGACACAGGAGTCCATTGTACTGTGCCCCATAGCAGGACCCCCCCATATAATATGTAAAAACAACAGTGCCAACCAAATAGCAGTGTACTAATAAAAATGCTATCAAAGGAATATCCAGGAGACCTGTGTACCTAGTTATCACACAGCATTATACCCTTAGTGCACTCTACATCCTCTGTAGGTGTAGCACAGCCTGAGATCAATGCTATGTCATCAGTACAGTTCTAACAAAGGCTTACTAATCTAATCCCCATTCTCTGTAAGTATATTCAAGTATATGCATCATGTTATAAACAAAATGGTTGCATACCCGATGGGAGTGCAATACTTCTCTGTTGAAAGCTACTGCTATATAAGTAATGTGTTAACAAGTTAACCATACAAACAAACCTTTATACACACTGGTTCCTTTAGTTAGCAGTTTGGCTTTTTATGACTTTATTTATTTATTTATTTACATTTGTTTACCGGGAAATTCTGACTGGACGCAGGTCCTTTTTCAGTGGCTGCCAGGGGAGAAAAGCTCCACATCATGTACATGATAAACAGAGATACAAAGTTGCAGCAATAGTTAACAACACTACAGATTGTTGGCTTTAATAAAATAACACAATATTGATTATCAACAGTATATACAGTAAATGTTGCAAGTTAAGATAGTTTCTTGTCATTTATAATATTAGTAACAAAGTTGTCAGACAAGATTTTAAAGTATGTAAAGACAACTAGCTAATTCTGACCGTGGTTAGTAGTGGTGGTAGTATAGTTAGGTTAAGAGTCTAGATGGGGGGGTAAGGGTGGGGGTGTTAGTCTGGATTAGAACAAGGACAAAGCCAGTGCAAATTTAAGTGGAATTTGAGCGTGGTCTTGAAAAGGATGCTGGAAGGTAGAGTAGTTATAGAGGGTGGAAGATTGTTCCAAAGTTTAGATATGGTACATGAAAATATGTCTTCTCCTGCTGACGTTTTGGGTTTGATTTGATTTTTGTTGCTTGATCTTAGGGTCCTAGTGGAGTGATAAGGTTGGAGAAGGGTTTGAAGGGAAGGGATGTTAAGGGGGTGGTTAATAAGTTTATGAGCGAGGGTGAGATGATTAAAGTGAAGGAGTTGTGGGAGTTCTAGCCAGTTTAGTTCTTTAAGGGAGATACAATGATGGCTGCAGTAGGAGGTTCCAGTGGCAAAATTAGCAATTTTGTTGTAACAAGCATCCAGCTTTTGTAGGTCTGTCTGTCTAAGGTTGGTAAGTATGGGGGATGCATAGAGTAGGGTGGAGATTAGCTGGGAATTGGTTATGGAGTGTCTAGCCGCCTTGGTTAGGAATTGGCGGCTTTGATATAATGCACCAAGTTTCTTGTGAACTTTTTTTTTTTGTGAAAGATATGTGGGTGTCAAATCTAAGTTTGTTGTCTATTTCCACACCGAATAATTTTGTGTGTTCTGATGGAGAGATGATGGTATTGTCTTTGGTGAGAATGTTAAAGTGGAGAGTGTTTTGGGTGGCTTTGGACGGTTGGAACAGGAGAAGTTTTGTCTTACTTGGGTTGAGTAGTAGCTGAACATTGGATAGCCAACTTTCTACAGCAGGGAATGATTCCTGTGTGATTTGTTATAGTTCTGGTAGAGTGGGGGCAGAGCAGATGAGAGTAGAGTTATCTGCGTATTGTATAAGAGATGCTTGTGTGGTGGCAGTATGTAGGTTGTTATTGAAAAGTGAGAATAGCAGAGGGCCAAGGATAGATCCTTGGGGAACTCTGAGAGTAACTGGGAGGCAAGGTGGTAGGTTATTGTTCCAGATTACTGATTGCTGGTGTCCATGTAGATAGCTGTGTTACCAGTTGCAGGCTGATTGTGAGAAGGAGAGGTTGGGGAGAGTAGAGAGTAGTAGCTCATCAGATACCATGTCAAAGGCCTTTGAGAGATCTAGAAATATGACAGTAGAGAAGAGGCCATTGTTTTTGAGATGAAGTATAGTGTTTGTGAAGGAGAGCAGAGCAGAGGTAGTGCTGTGATATGGCCTGAAACCATGTTGGGTTTTGGAGATGAGATTATTAGCTAGGAGGTAGTTGGAGACCTGGGTGTTGATACATTTTTCAAGTATCTTGGAGAGAGGGGAGAGGATATCAATGGGGCGGTAATTATAGAGGTTGATGGAGGGGGTGCCTTTGTGGAGGGGAATGATATGGGATATTTTCCATATTGAGGGACCATAGCTTCTGTTATTGAACGGTTGATTAGAATTGAAATTGTGTAGGCTAGTGTATCAGCTGCAATTTTCAAGTATTCAGAGGGGAGGTTGTCAGCTGCAAGTTTGGTGGGTTTAAGTTTTGATGATAGTCTTTTTATGTTGGAGGTAGATACTGAGGTGAAGAAGAAAAGAGGAGTAGGAGGTTAGGAATTGGGGAGCTGTTGAAGGGAAGTGTTGTTTTTTTTAGAGATTTTATAGTTTCAGTGAAGTGTTTGTTGAAGGATTCAACAATACTGCTGGAGGAGGGGGGGATGGACGGCTGGGGGGAATCAACCTTCCCTGGGTAGAGGATAGTGTTAATAGTGGATCAGAATTGTTTATGGTTTTGGTTGGTAGAGTTTAGGTTGGATTTATAGTAGAGAGATGTATCTAATCTTATATGCTTTTATAGCAATAACCCATGCCTGGGTGTGGGTAATGCTGGATTTACCCACGGTTGGTGTGGTTTGGTCATGAGGACGAAGCCCGAGTGGCCAAACAAAGACAACTGTGGGTAAATCCAGCATTACTCACACCCAGAAGTGGGTTATTGCTATTATAAAATGACATTATTTAGGAAAAAAATAATTACTTTTCTTAAATAATTGCATTGTGTCATGCCTCCTTGCTGCCCTTCCGCAGCTGTCTAGTATTCTGCAGCAGTTCTGATGTACTGCGCATGCGTATGCTTACGCAGTACATCAGAGTTGTGGGCAACAGTAATGGAGAAAGCAAGATCTCCTTTGCTTTTTACAAACTGTCTCGTTATGTTAAAGCAGTTTAACATAGCGAGACAGCTTTAAAAAAAGCAACGGAGAATCTCCGTTACTTTTTTTACAGCTGTCTCGCTATGTTAAACCCATTTAACATAATGAGACAGTTTTGAAAAAAGCAACGTAGAAAGCAAGATCTCCATTGCTTTTTACAAAGTGTCTTGCTATGTTAGAGGAGTTTAACATAGCGAGACAGCTTTAAAAAAAGCAACGGACAATCTCTGTTGCTTTTTTTAAAGCTGTCTCGCTATGTTAAACCCAATTAACATAGCGAGACACCTTTAAAAAAAGCAACAGAGGTAGGAAGATCTCAACTACTTTTTTTAAAGCTGTCTCGCTATGTTAAACTCATTTAACATAGTGAGACAGGTTGTAAAAAGCAACAGAGATTTTGCATTCTCTGTTGCTGTAAAAAAAAAAGAGTTATACTAATGGAAAAAGTCCGGGCGACCGGACCTTTTTCCATTACTATAACTCTGATTTACAATGTGCATGCTGACCAATCAGCATGCACGTTTTGGAATATTAATGGGGGGTCGTTGTATAATTGGCTTTATTGCACAGTTCAAGGAATGATTGCCTATCCGAGTTATTTTTTGTTAATCGCCAGTGCTCTCAGGCCTTATCTCTGGATTTCATTAGGGTTCTGGTGGTCTTTTGTAACCATGGGGCATGCCTGGATCTGACTTTGGCATTTATTACAGGAGTATGGGTGTTTAGGATGGAGAGGAAGGTACTGTTGAAGAAGTGGACAGCCTCATCTAGGTTGAGGTATTTTAGTGGTGACCAGTTAATTTTTTGCAGGGCGGAGATGAAGGAGTTGGGGTTGAAGTTGGACTTGTTCCGTATTTGTCTGTGGATAATGGACTTGAGACTGTTTGTGTGGTGCCGAATTAGGAAAGTGAGGGAGTGGTCACTAAGACTGTCAGGTAAGCAGCCTGCTAAGTAAGAGTGAGGGGCTTTGTTGACTAGGATCCAGTCAAGTAAGGTATGATTGTTAGGGTTTATGTTGATTTGGGTAGGAGATTGGATGAGTTGAGTGAACCCATGAAGATTAAGGTGAATGGTTGGGAGATTGTTATTACAGGATAGCCAGTTGATGTTAAAGTCACCGAGAATGATGGTTTCCTGTGGTTGAGATAGAGTAGCCCAGCTCAGGAGATTTTCTCGGGGTGTAATATTTTGCCCTGGTGGGAAATAGCATCCTATGATATTGATTGTTTTGTTTGGGTTTAGTTTGAGATTGGCATAAAGGATTTCTTCATTGTTGTGGTGAGGGGCAGATGAGTTCAGTAGTTGAATATTGAGGTGGTGTTTAACTATCAGTGCTACACCACCTCCTTTTTTGGACAATCTGTCTATGCAAAGGATGTATTCAGGTGGAAGTATTTCCTCACTTTTGATGTGAGGTTTGAGCCAGGTTTCAGTTAGGAAGAGAATATCTGGGGAATATATGCTTATGTTGACATGTAGTTCTTAGATTTTATTGCATATGCTTCTGATGTTTAGGGACATTATAAGTAGGTCTGTTGTTTTCTTGTTGGCTAGGAGTTGAGTTGTGGGGGATTGGATTTGGGAGGACCAGGGTTTGGATGGATGTCTCCAGCAAGGGCTAGTTTATATAGGGTGTTTAAGATATGTTTTATATACATAGTAAATTGCTTATGGTATCTTAGGGATATTTTATTTTTGAGTGTGTTAGGTGTTTGGTAATGGAGTGTGTGTATTGGGAGGGTGTTTTTGGTGGCAGGGGTTGTGTAGTTATAGTGTAAATGTTTGAGGGAGGGTGTTGAGAGAGTACAGTGGAAGTTGTTGGGGCATGTGACTGTGGAGCTTGTTATTATATTAGGTAGTAGCATGATTGTGTTGGATGTAGGGGGAAGGGTGACTAGTGGTGTAGCCTAATTGGTGGTAATTAGGGGTGGGGTTAAGGCTAAGAATAAATGTAGAGATACTGGAGGTGGGTGGAAATAGGGGGCAGGGAAGGGAGCAAAGTGCGCGTAGCGAACGGAGCGGGTTAGAACCCCCCCCCAGGCTAAAGATTGCAGGGTAAGTGTCTAACTAGCCAAATTGTTAGGAGTTATTAGAATCTAGTAGGGAAAAACAATCTATAGACCTGATTTCAGCTGTGTCCTTTCTGGGTAGATGCCTAGTTTGAAGCAGACAAAATAGTGGCAGTTTAAGTACTTTTTTGCCTCTATTTTACAAGTGGGCATTTCCAGTGTATCTACTGGGTTACCTTTTTTTGCCTATACCTTTATCTTGGTTTACTGATAACTAAAAAGAAAAAGTTAACTGGGGAATGTATTTTCAGCTGTTGGGGGTGTGGGACCAGCTGCTATCCCTAGCCGTGGGTAGAGCCAGTAATTTCTGCTTTATACCAAGTACTTTCTACAGTAGCAGGCTAAGAGGGAAACATAGCTAGACACCTGCAGTAACTTATTTTCTTTTTAAAGCCCTTGAGTCCTTGTGGCTGGTTTCTTCACTGCAGATGTGGCTAATGGCCAAGGATTCAGCAAGTTGGGAACTGAGAGAGAACCCGTTTGTAGGGACAGTGGTCACTAAATGAAAAGATGGAGACATAAATAATTATTACAATAAGGTCTCTGAAAGGAGAATGAGAGAGAAGTACTGTAAAAATTAACTGAAATAATAAATGATCACCCAGGCAGGAAGGGTATTTGGTTTAAGAGTAGCAGCATGTTACACTATTTACACAGGTATAAAGTGTTTAGTAAAAAAGGCTCAGGCAACTGTTATGCATTCGCAGATGAAGCCCTAGACATAAAAAAACACCTTACTTAGTGTTATGTACCAGATAATTTAGGTAGCCCATGAATTTAAAGTGATAGTTCTATCATAGATATAGCAGTAGTAAACTATCACAGCAATTGTATATAACAGTATATAACAGTACTTAAATATCTTAGTACTTAAATATGATGGTTCTCATTATCAAGTGATTATCAGGTGATTGCCTCTGAACCAATCGGTGATTCAGAAATGCTATATACAGCCTATACAGCTGATTTACAGTATAATCAGCCAATCCCATGCAACTACTCAACAAAGACATAAGGACTCAATGCAGATTCAGTCCCCTTTCTCATATGTTGGGTTGGAAATTCATGGGGTAAAGATATTACATCAGCACAGAGAGAATGTTTGTAGCAGTTACTTTTTACATACAGATGTGTGTGCTAAAGGCTGAAGGTGAGGCTGTTTCTGCAAGTAATAAGCATAGATAGAGAGGCTAAAGATTGTGCAGGACAACAATATTTAAGAGCAACTGTGGGACCTGTGGCAGCCTTGGAGAACATCCAGAACCAGAATGAGAAACACATTCTACTGGAAATTAAGGTATCATTAAAAGAGTAAAAGGCAACATGCTTGGTGTGTCCTAGAACAAGGTAGGGGGTAGATTAAACATTATGTCAACCAGATGGTCAACTGCCAAGTCATGAGTTATGTCATGGTAGTCATCTGGAATGAGTGTGCTGGCAATTCTTGCTTCTAACATGACCTCCATATACATATGTTACTTGTGCAGCTCTGGTTGTCTGTAATGTCACTAGCAAATCATTGGGGGCTGTAGTCTGATATTACTGGGCCATATTTGAATTACATACTTCAAAATCCTCTGTGAATTCATGCTAATGAATAACCTGTCATTCTATGCACTTTCTAGGGTTGCAATAGGAATATCAAATGTGATCAGTCTGTAGGCCTCTCATTTCCATTGTTTAGAAGCAGACATTTCATCTGTATGGCTTTGGGTGGATAAATCATCGATGAGACACTCATACATATCACAATGTATAATGCTGATGTACACATACATTTATTTTAAATGTTAGACACAGATGAATTTGAACACAGGACCATGTGGACCAAAAAGTAATGTTTTTACAGAATTTAACAGATTGAGCTACAGCATCACTGTTGTAGTAGGTGTGTTTTTACATGCTGTACATATAATTGCACAGTTACCTGCTATTACATACCTCACTACATCGATTATTATATGTATGGCTTTGTAGTGATCCATTTCTGTATCAGAGTCCCAGTTAAATTGCTATTTTTCCATTAATTTATTAGCAGATTGTTGAGTGATGTGGTGGGATGTGCAGCATCACGTAAACACACTTAATGATAAGAAAAAGACAATTACCATATTTTTCTTGAAACACCTGTGCTAATAAACTGGCTGTGTGTCTTGGTGGGTCAATGCACTGTTATTCAAGTGAAATGGTACTGGTTTTGAAATAGGGTGCAGGTGTACTTTTTGAACGTGATTATTATGCTTTAAAATACATGTAGTAATTCACTGCCATTTAGCATAGTGAAGTATCGCACAATAATTCTTTAAAGAAAAGAAAATTAAGGAGATAGGACAGTAGTGAAATGGGGTACAAGCAGGGGGAAAACATAATGAGGGGCAGGTAGGTATGTGCAGGAAGGGTGTAGGAAAAAAACGTAGCTACCAATTTCTTCAACAGCAACAACTGTGCACTTGAAAAGATTTTTAGCTGAATTTGGACTGTCACCCTCAGACAGAGGGGTGACGACAACATAAAGTGCGTTGTCAAGCCAATTGGACCAAATTATGAGTGTCCAGTGGACACGTGTGTGAAATGGAGAGCTATGTATGGGGTGATATTTTGTGGGGGGGATTGGTGCCCTTTTTTAAGGAGAGAGTGGAATGTTAGGGAAAGGACATAGGTATGTGTGGGGAAAGGTAAGTTGGGAAAGTGCGGAGACATTTGCAGACTGACAAGACAGCAGACAAGGTTGGTGTGGGACAAAAGAGAGGGGTGAACACCTTGATTGGGGAGGGTGTTGGGGGATCCCGGTCCCATGGACATCAGACACGGTAGCAGTCTGACTCAAGTCTTCACCCATGGGACTATCAACACTGCACCTTCACTGCTCCTGTGGAGGCAGTGGTTGACGTCAGCACCTGGGGATAGAATGCCCCACCAGGATGGACAGCGCACTCTCCATTAGGAGTAGGCATGCACCAATAGTTTGGTGCACAACCCTATGCATGATGCCTGGCAGATGATCTCAGGTGACAAAGGCATCCCCTCCACCTCTACTCCCAAAGGGGGGCACATCCCCCAGTCTGTGGGGCAGAACTACTTGATGGAGCAGGTAATACAGGGGCAGCAGAGGAGGTGCCACTAGGCTCCAGCCCAGATGTGCTGGGCCACACTGCCGCGGCTGGGGGAAACAAGTTAGGTGGATCACCAGGAATCAGCCTACTTTGTCGTGCTGTGGTAAATAAAGTATACACATAAAGGAAAAATAAACATAACCCAGACAAATGCAATTAATAACATAAGAGAAACATTAATGAGTAATGGAAACAAACTGAAAATAATATTAGGAATACAGCAATAAATAATGTAAATGAAAGTTTTTTTTTTAAGAGCAAAGCAGTATTAAATTATACATAAGGCCACCATAAGAGGTAATAACAAATAATATGATAATGTAAAATGATAATAGTAAATATATTGACTAAATAAATAAAAGAAGAGAAGGGGTGTGGTGAGAGACAAAAGAACATTATTAACTTCACAAATAATATAACTAAACATACTACAACCACATACTTCTGGATATGTTAGACTGCACTTGTGAGATCACTGACTGCTATGCCATTTATTATTTAAAATACTACTCTGTTCTTTACACATACACAGTAGTACAGATCATAATGCATCCAGCAATCATTAAGTATTGCTTTCATTGTATATATTATGTCCTACATACATACACCTCAACATCTTAGCACAGGAGATTATGAGCCAAGCCATGCATAATGGCGGTACAAAGGCACAATGACAGGGAACATTCTTACATAGTGTGCTCTTGTAATAGTGTGCTCTTGTAATTTTCTTGGGTGGCAAAAGCCAGGGTACCTGTTTGGCTAGGCTTATATAGGCCCTAGGGCCAATAGCCTAGTACCTACCTATGAGCCTATGAATAATAGCAAGGTGTTCTGATAACAGCTTTGCCATTAAATTGCATTTCAAGTGATGTCATACATCTGCAAATCAGAGGACTGACCATTTTTTTTCTGACATGGATCCTCAGCAATGTGACAGAGGCTGGCCAGTAAAACAAGATCATATACCAAACAGACCAGACATATGGGGCAATATTCAGTATTTATTGAGTGCAGTCTACAGCATATGTCAGGCAATGAGCAGAACAAGACATTGACTCTTAATCTGGGTATATCACAACATATATGTTGATAAATACATCAAAAACTAAGCATATGAGATTTGAGAGACATAAACTGAAAGGTTCATAGGTTCATAGGTTCAAAGGTTCATACTAGGCTATCTGCCCTAGGGCATTTATAAGCCTAGCCAGAATGTGTTTGGCTTTCGCCACCCATTTTAAATTTATTTTGCTATGCCCTTTTTCGAGGTTAGTATACTGTGCCTCTGTCTAACAGTGACACAGAAGTGATACTCGGGGTAAACCTACGATCTCCCATCCACTCATCAAGATTCCTCTTGAAGAGAGTCAATGAGGGACTCTGCCTAACCTGGACTGGGATTTTATTCCAGAGTGAAGGGAGCCTCTGGGTTATGAATCTGTCCCTCCAGCATGTCCTATTTATTTCAGTGCTGAGGTTCAAGTCTCTCGGCGTAGCTCGATGGGATTTGGATTTTCTGAGGTGCAGCATGTCCATTAATTCCGGGTTGGACATGGCTTTATCGTCAGGCACAGATCGCCTCTGAACAGGCGGTATGCCACTGAGTAGAGCTGGAGTTTCTTTAACCGGGCAGCATATGGCATCTGTTTGAGCCCTTTGATCCTCTTGGTGAGGTACTTTTGGGGTCTTTCCAGTTGCTGCAGGTGTCTGGTAAGGTACATCCCAAAAGGGGCATTGTACTCAATTATGGGCCTGATGAGGGATGAGTAAAGAGGCACAATGACCTCCCCTGATCTAGATGTGAATCCCTTCATGATTAGGTGGGCTATATAAAATGTTTTTCTAACCACTTTGGCCACGTGGTTGTCAAATGAGACATTGCTTATCAACTTGGGTCCCCAGGTCCATAATTACTTCTTCTGTACTTAATGGATTATAACCTATGTGGTAATTTGTGGGCACTTTGTTTTTGCCAAAGGGGATGACTATACACTTTTTGGCATTTAGCTTGAGGCCATAGCTCTGGCACCAGTTGTCTGTTTCTATGAGGCCCTTTTGGAGGATGCTTGTGTCGGCTGGAGAGTCGATTATGGCGCCCAGTTTGCAGTCATCTGTGAACTTGGTCAGCCACAGTCCTTCCGTGTTGGCCAGTACCTCCGAATAATATATACCGAACAAGAGAGGTCCCAGGACTGAGCCTTGTGGGACACCACTTGTAACTGGTTTGGAGTCTGACATGGCTCCAGCAATTCTAACCATGTGGGTTCTGTCCTTGAGCCAGTTTGCAATCCATCTAGTGACATAGGGGTTTATATTTAAGCTGGTGAGCTTATCTATAATGCCTGAGTGGGGTATTGTATCGAAGGCTTTTGCGAGGTCCAGGTAGGCTGTGTGGACCATCTTCCCCTCGTCAATGGCCTTGGTGACTGTTTCAAAGAAATCAACCAGGTTTAAGAGGCAGGATCTGCCCTTAACAAAGCCGAACTGGGTAGGATCCAGTGTCTGTAGGTCCCCAATATCTTTATTTATGAGGTCCATGATGATCCTTTCCATAGCTTTGCAGACCAAGCTATTCAGGCTTATGGGGTGATAGTTTCCAGGATCCATTGAGGCACCACCTTTATGGAGAGGGACCACTGTTGCTGTATGCCACTCTTTGGGCACATATCCTGTAGTAAGGCTGAGATTGAACAGTAGTTTTATGTTTGGGTTTAGCTCTTCTTGGAGTTCATGTAGGATGCAGCCCGGGACACCGTCTGGTCCCATTGATGCTGTGCATTTTGCTTTGGAGAGGGCGGCTCTTACCTGAGCATCTGAGATGTCAGGGGGGCAGCACTCTGCTGGGATAGATATTTGCCCTTTTGGTGGGGAGGGGGGGAGTTTGCGCTGAACCTGTCATCTAGGATGTTGGCAATGTCTGTGGGTTCAGTGTATTTTTTGTCATTTTGGACTAATTCTGAGTATATCTGGGAATTCCCACCCAGGTTCCCAACATAACTAAAGAAAGCCTTGTGATTATCCTTAGTGTCCTGTGCAATTTTTCTCTCGAAGCTGGCCTTAGACAATTTTATGAGTGGCCGTAGTTTTTTGCTAATACTGATCTGTGATGCCTTCCCTTTTTGGGATTTTTCTCTATCATTTAGTAGCTTCCTCCTTCTATTGTATAGTTTGTTTATGGCTGGGGTCCACCAGACAGGACGTCTGCCTTTGGAGGATTGGGTCTTGGTTTTATTTGGGATCGCATGATCCATGCATTTATAAAGGATTCTGTGGTCTGGGCCGTATTGTCCACAGGCTTTCCGGGGGCTTTGAAGGATTACACCTCGGTTTTGAGGAGTGTGAAATTTGCTTTAGAGAAGTTTTTCACTGTGGTTTTCTGGGCAAGGGGTGGGATCGGGATGTGAATATCCAGAGAGATTAGTTTATGGTCTGATCTTACCAGTGAGGGATACACTTCCGGTCTGGAGCACAGAGTCCCCATGTTGGTGATGATCAGGTCCAGTACGTTTTCCCCTCTTGTGGGAGTGGTAACAAGTTGTTCCATAGCATTTGAGTTTATAAATTCTAGGAACCTTTGGGCTAGGGTGTTGGAGCTAGAGTAACGCTCCCAGTCTATGTTTGGGTAGTTGAAGTCGCCCAATATAATGGTGTTTGGAGAGACCTTCATATTTTCCAGTGTTCTCAGGAAGGTCGAGTGGGATTCCTGGGTTTGAGAGGGTGGTCTGTAGCAGGCTATAAACTGGAAGGCAGTTTTACCCACTGTTAGTTGCACATGGATAGTCTCTGATGCTTCATGCTTTGCCACCAACCTGGAGGTGTGGGTATCTTTGATGAATATCGATACTCCCCCTCCTTTTGTGGTTCGGTCCAAGTTTTGGGGCCAAAAAGCATGGTATGAGGTATAACCTGTTAGTGCTGGGGTGCTCTCAGGAGCCCTGAACCAGGTTTCTGTTACTGCACAGATATCGATGTTCTCCATTCTAAGGAGAGTTTCGTGTGCATGCATCTTGAGGTTTAGACTTCTGGCATTGAGTAGCATTACTCTTAGTTTCTTATCCCTTGTGATACCTATGGAGGTGGGTTTGTCTTTTGAGCCTTGCCTAAAAAAGGCACTATGGGGGTAGCAAGACCCTTTGCCAATATCTGAAAGCCCAGGGGTGACAAGTGCAAGCCATCCCTAGCGAAGCATCATGGCTTGTCGAGCATATCATCCCAAGCTGACAGGCATTGGATCCCCTTTGAATGACACCAGTACTTAAGCCAATTGTTGAAATTGATCATCTTGTCTTCATATTGTGGCATCATTCTTGGTGAGGGTAAGATGCTACTCAAGGTCAGGGTCATAGCGGCCTGGGCTACATGCTCAGAGAGCTCCTTTATGTCTCTTTTCATGTAGTCCAGGGAGGTACGTCTCAGGTCATTCACACCAGCATGGACAATGACTGAGTCATATTTGTACTTACCTTGGAGTGACCTGAGTGCTTGTGTTATGTGGTGGATCCTAGCACCCGACAGACTGCTCACCGTGACCCTCTCCTTGTTCAGCCTGATGAGTGGGACGTCAGTGTGCCTGACGATAGAGTCACCTATTACAAGTGTATCAGGTGTGTTGTTTAGTCTTAAGGGCTGTGACTGTTCAGCACACTGGCTTTGTGAGATATGTGTTACACGTGTTTTGTTTTGGGGTAGCGGTTGCTTGGATGTCTGCTTTGGAGGTCTCTGCTGCTTAGGCAGATCTTTATTTAGAGCCTCCGAGTATGTTTTTGTGTGATTATGTGTTTGGTTTGCTGTCGTGGTAGGTCTATGTGAGACTGGAATTGTAGTGAGTGTGGTTTCCTTCTCCTCCTGACTGGTTATGCCAGTACTGAGTTGAGAGAGCTTAGCCTCCAGTTTGGCTATATGGTTACATCTCTCACATGTGTTGGAATTTGTTGGGAGGAGGAGAGGGTTGTCTGTGTACATGAGGCAGTTGTAACATTGCCTCAAGATTCCCATATTCACCAGCTGGACCAGAGATGAGATTGACAACTGACCTTTGGACATGCTAGAATAATATTGGGAATTCCTTAATAATTGAAAACAAGGGCCAGTGGGGAGCGAGGGTGTAGTGCTTTTAATTTTTAGTGCTGACTTATATAATTGCTTTAGTGAGCAAGTGCCAGGTAACCTAAGTGCAATGTGTTACAGGTAACTTAAATGCAAAAATGACAAACAGTAACTTTCTTTCAAGTGAAACAAGGAAATCAGTACAGTAAGCAATGCAGATATCACTAGTGATCCACAGAAGTGCTGAGAAGTCGCGTATTAGGTGGAATTAGCGTTCCAGGGAAATAGCAAGCAAACAAACAACAAGCATGTAAACAAAGCTAGATTCAGCAGGCCTGGATCTATTCTATGCTACAGCAAACAA
This sequence comes from Protopterus annectens, assembly GCF_019279795.1. Taxonomy (NCBI): domain Eukaryota; kingdom Metazoa; phylum Chordata; order Ceratodontiformes; family Protopteridae; genus Protopterus; species Protopterus annectens. The sequence goes on from NC_056733.1 coordinate 1,159,746,801, forward strand.
GGTGTACCAATTTCAGTAAGATACAGTTCAAATATTCAGGCACTATAAACCTTTAACCAGAAATTCCCAGCTCAGAAGGGCAGAGTCCAGCCTCTTCTCCCACAAGAGTGCAGACCACGAACCCTCTTAATGTAAAATAACTGGCCTGAAGCCCAAGTGCTTAAACCAGAACTAATACACTTTAAGAATAACAGACACTGGGCTCTCAATCAGCAGTTCACAACTTAGAAGGATGAAAGCTATCTGTCCTGCCACCACAGTGCATGCCACAAACCTTCCTAATGTAAAACAACTGGTCTGAAGCCCAAGTGCTTAATCCAAAAGACTTAGAATGATAGCTATACTTTAATCAAGTTAATACCAAGCAGTAATAAATACAATTGAATACTTTAGAGAATGCCTGGATTAGTGCTCAAGTTACACAAACAAAGCTAGATCCAGCAGGCCCGAATCCAGTCTATGCCACAGCAAACAAGGTGCACCAACTTCAGTAAGAAGCAGTTCAGATATGCATGTACTATAAGCCTTTAACCAGAAATTCCCAGCTCAGAAGGGTAGAGTCCAGCCTCTCCTCCCACAAGAGTGCAGACCACGAACCCTCTTAATGTAAAATAACTGGCTTGAAAGCCCAAGTGCTTAAACCAGAATTAATACACTTTTAGAATAACAGACACTGAGCCCTCAATCAGCAGTTCCCAACCTAGAAGGATGTAAGCTACCTGTTCTGCCACTGCAGTGCAGACCACAAACCCTCTCAGTGCAAAACAACTGGTCCGAAGCCCAAGTGTTTAAACCAAAAGGCTTAGAATGAGTTACACCAAGCAGTGATAAATACAATTGAGTACTTTTAAGATGATGCAAAAGTTAAATAAAGTAGGTAGAAACACAAGTACAGTAAAAGCAGATGAAAAAATGTTTTTTTTTCTGAACAAGTGCTGAGATCAACGAAACAGATTTGAGTGCTGAAACTAGAAAACTGGCTAGTTATAAGGAAAAAAAACTAAGCTAGAAGGCTTCCCTCCAACACAGAAGGGCCTGGGGACCCAGAAGCCCACGAACAGTCTATACCACTTAACAGAAAAGGCAGGAAACAAGCTTAAATTTTTTTTTTCTGTTTCCCAGATGCTCTCTTTGTACACAGTAGGAGTGCCTGAAATCAGAATATGATGTCACTGCACTCAGTTTAGTGAGCAAATGGGATGGGCCCAGAAGGAGTATCGAAACACAAATTTACAAGAGGGGTGGGCAGTTTCAAGGCCACTAAGATTAAGAGCAGAGTCAAAACTTCCAGTTCAGTTAATATTCCTGCAACACAGTTAAAATCAATTTAAATACTGTATTTTTTTGAAAAAAAAAGTGCAGATAAAGGTACTTAAATTCTCTTATATGTCCAGTTGAATACAGCAAATTCTTAGCCGGCCAAAGTTGAGGTTTTTAAGCAGAAAATATTTCACACTGTACCACTTAAATAGGCAAGGACAGGAAATCAAAGAATGTGGCTACCCCACACCTGTAATTATTAGCAAATAACAAAATTCAGCAAACACTGACTAACTTCCAGTTCAGTTAATATTCCTGCAACACAGTTAAAATCAATTTAAATACTGTATTTTTTTGAAAACAAAAGTGCAGATAAAGGTACTTAAATTCTCTTATACGTCCAGTTGAATACAGCAAGTTCTTAGCTGGCCAAAACTGAGGTTTTAAGCAGAAAATATTTCACACTGTACCACTTAAATAGGCAAGGACAGGAAATCAAAGAATGTGGCTACCCCCACACCTGTAATTACTAGCAAATAACAAAATTCAGCAAACACTGACTAACTTCCAGTTCAGTTAATATTCCTGCAACACAGTTAAAATAAATTTAAATACTGTATTTTTTTGAAAAAAAGTGCAGATAAAGGTACTTAAATTCTCTTATACGTCCAGTTGAATACAGCAAGTTCTTAGCCGGCCAAAGCTGAGGTTTTTAAGCAGAAAATATTTCACACTGTACCACTTAAATAGGCAAGGACAGGAAATCAAAGAATGTGGCTACCCCACACCTGTAATTACTAGCAAATAACAAAATTCAGCAAACACTGACTAACTTCCGGTTCAGTTAATATTCCTGCAACACAGTTAAAATCAATTTAAATACTGTATTTTTTGAAAAAAAAGTGCAGATAAAGGTACTTAAATTCTCTTATACGTCCAGTTGAATACAGCAAGTTCTTAGCCGGCCAAAGCTGAGGTTTTTAAGCAGAAAATATTTCACACTGTACCACTTAAATAGGCAAGGACAGGAAATCAAAGAATGTGGCTACCCCACACCTGTAATTACTAGCAAATAACAAAATTCAGCAAACACTGACTAACTTCCAGTTCAGTTAATATTCCTGCAACACAGTTAAAATGAATTTAAATACTGTATTATTTTGAAAAAAAAAGTGCAGATAAAGGTACTTAAATTCTCTTATACGTCCAGTTGAATACAGCAAGTTCTTAGCTGGCCAAAGCTGAGGTTTTTAAGCAGAAAATATTTCACACTGTACCACTTAAATAGGCAAGGACAGGAAATCAAAGAATGTGGCTACCCCACACCTGTAATTACTAGGAAATAACAAAATTCAGCAAACACTGGCTAACTTCCAGTTCAGTTAATATTCCTGCAACACAGTTAAAATCAATTTAAATACTGTATTTTTTTGAAAAATAAAGTGCAGATAAAGGTACTTAAATTCTCTTATACGTCCAGTTGAATACAGCAAGTTCTTAGCAGGCCAAAGCTGAGGTTTTTAAGCCTCCAGTTGAATACAGCAAGTTCTTAGCCGGCCAAAGCTGAGGTTTTTAAGCAGAAAATATTTCACACTGTACCACTTAAATAGGCAAGGACAGGAAATCAAAGAATGTGGCTACCCCCACACCTGTAATTACTAGCAAATAACAAAATTCAGCAAACACTGACTAACTTCCAGTTCAGTTAATATTCCTGCAACACAGTTAAAATCAATTTAAATACTGTATTTTTGAAAAAAAAAGTGCAGATAAAGGTACTTAAATTCTCTTATCTTATACGTCCAGTTGAATACAGCAAGTTCTTAGCCGGCCAAAGCTGAGGTTTTTAAGCAGAAAATATTTCACACTGTACCACTTAAATAGGCAAGGACAGGAAATCAAAGAATGTGGCTACCCCCACACCTGTAATTACTAGCAAATAACAAAATTCAGCAAACACTGACTAACTTCCAGTTCAGTTAATATTCCTGCAACACAGTTAAAATGAATTTAAATACTGTATTATTTTGAAAAAAAAAGTGCAGATAAAGGTACTTAAATTCTCTTGTACGTCCAGTTGAATACAGCAAGTTCTTAGCTGGCCAAAGCTGAGGATTTTAAGCAGAAAATATTTCACACTGTACCACTTAAATAGGCAAGGACAGGAAATCAAAGAATGTGGCTACCCCCACACCTGTAATTACTAGGAAATAACAAAATTCAGCAAACACTGGCTAACTTCCAGTTCAGTTAATATTCCTGCAACACAGTTAAAATCAATTTAAATACTGTATTTTTTTGAAAAATAAAGTGCAGATAAAGGTACTTAAATTCTCTTATACGTCCAGTTGAATACAGCAAGTTCTTAGCAGGCCAAAGCTGAGGTTTTTAAGCCTCCAGTTGAATACAGCAAGTTCTTAGCCGGCCAAAGCTGAGGTGAATATTTAATACAGCATACAGTGATTGAAACTGTAGACTCATTTAAGGACCTGGATATATGGATAGATTCAGCTATGACTTTTTCTAATCATATCAACCAGTTGGCTAACGATAGTTATAGAACTATAGGTTGTATGAAAAGATTTATAAAGTCTAGGAAATCAAACATAATGAAGTAATTGTTTGTTAGATACATTAGATCCAAACATGAGCATAGAAAAAACAGTATGGAAACCCTATAGGAAAACAAGCATGAATAAACTGGAAAGAGTACAGCGGTAATATACTAAGGGCATCCATGGATGTGAAAATCTAAGTTATTATAAAAGACTAAAATATCTGAACTTGTACAGTGTCTCTTAGAGATATTTAAGAGGAGATCTTATTGAGGTATATAGGGAATATTTGGGGTTATCAAAAAGTACTAGAGAATCATAAGATAACCTATGTAAAACTGATTCTATAGGAATGAGAAGTGTACTAATTGTTTCTCTGACAGAGTAGCTTATGCTTGGAACATACTACCAAATTACATTAAAGCAAGTACTAGTTTAGATATTTTTAAGAACAGCCTAGACATTTATTATGGGAACAAGTGTTTTGGCATATTGGCAAGCTAGAAGGGCTTTAATGCCCATGCTTGAAACATTTGTATGTATGTATGTAGGTATGTAACATTAAGTAATGTTTGGAAGCTATGCTGCACAGTACTGCATGCCTACTTGCTTTAACTTGCTTTACCAGTTGAAATATGTATTGACACATTAATGAAAGTCTATGATGTCCCTGGAATTCCATACATGACTGTTAAGACTGCAATATCTGTATTTATTTTATTTTATTAAGTTATGCATTAAGTTATTACTGTATCAATTTTCTTACCTACCATGCGCTTGCCTCATCCTGGCCAAATGCCTTGCAAGGGACTGGATGTTGCAAGCCCTCTCTTCCGCAGGGGTGGTAAGAGAAGGAAGCCATTAAGCATACCTGTTTTGCACAGATTCAGCTTGTATATTTATAAATTACTAGAAAACATACTTACATATCTGTGGGGTGTTCTCATCCTAAGCCTCTTGGATCTAGGTATCTAAGGTTCCCCTCTTCCTTTTAAACAGGTTATCATAATGATGATGACACTGCTGACCAGTGCAGGGGATACCAGTTGTATGGCTGTATAGTGCTTGGCCAATCAGGTCCATAGCGCTCTACCAGGAGTCCAGTGAAAACCCCTGACTCCTGAACACCCCACCATTATGCACTAAAGTGCACACCTTTACCCACAACAGCAGCCATTCCCACAGTCAAGGTCAGGCTCCAAGGAATAATGTGAAATTCCCAGCTACTGCCCATTAAATAGTCTGCATTCCTGCCATCACCTGTCATGCTGTAACTTTCAAAAATGAGCCACATTGCTTAGTATTGTGCAAACTTGCACAACCCATTTTAAGCAATGCTTAGCAATGCACAAACATGCAAAGAATGTTGACCATGTTTAAGTGATGCTTAAGGATCATGCAACTTTTTGAAATGTAACAATAATTCAATTTAAAGTCAAGTGATGTTTCAGTCACCTGACACAGTTTCACAGCAGTACATGTAAAAGTCATTACTGCCCAAGACTTGGACACAGGGCCTACTGCACTAGAGGTCATGATTCAACCTGTCTAGTTACTGTGATAGTGAAGGGAATTCATATATCTTTAGATATACTGTGAAGGTGCTAAGCAATATAGAACTACAACTGAATGCATCTGGTTTCTATTTTTAGGTGTCTGGTGCATGTCTAATGCATGAGTGCACAAAGTTAAGCATAGTTAAATAACATGCCACATTGCGCAAACAAGCACATAAAAATAAAAAAAAATTAAAACTGAATGCATTCTGTTTCTATTTTTAGATGTTTAGCAGATATCTGATGTATGGGTGTGCAGAGCTAAGCATAGCTAAATAACGTGCCTCATTGTGCAAACAAGCACATAAAAGAAAAAAAAACTTAAAATAAATCTAACTTAGTGAAATAAAATGTTTTGTAGACCTTTCAGTCAATGTTAATGGGCTGAAATGTATGTGTGTGTGCTGTCAGTCTTACACGGATTCAATATCCATGTTGCTGTGACCTTCCTTAGCTGTGCACCACAATTAATATGTACGGTATGTTGCAGAGTGAGAATCATGGTAGCATACACTGATACATTCCATGTAGGCTCCACATAGAGCCTACAAGGACTTTATTGAATTCTGGGGTAAGTGGGCTCAGATTACAATGTGATTTCTTTTCTTTTTTTTTTTTTTTTTCTTTTGATTTAGCTGGAGGTTATTGTCAAATAACCAGGAAGATAATTTGAGAAACTTGCCTGAATTTTGTGTTGTAGTGATTGTTGAGTTTTGCTGCATTCTGTCATGAGGATGTAGTTTCCATACATTCCTAGATTAAGTGTTTGGAAGTTAAATTTGATGTCATTAATAAAAAGGGAAAATAGTAAGGGTCCAAATGTAAAACACTGGAGGACATCAGTGTCTGGTATGACATATTCAGAAAACATATTGTTTGCATGGACTTAGAATGCCCTGTCGTCTAAGAAACTTTGGAACCATTTTATTGTATTAGAGCCAAAGTTTAGTTTAAATAGTTTGTGGATCAGGATGATGTGGTTTATTTTCTCAAAGGCTGTGGCAATTTCAATATTGCTGATATTATTAAATAGGGTATCTGTGACTATTAAGGCAGTGACGGTAATAACGGTGTTTCAAAAGACATGTTGCTGATTATAGGTTCATATATGTGAACTAGGCTAATGACCACTGGGGTCTTTTTAAGCCTAGCCATGCATTCTAAATCTCTAATAAGTCCTTATACCCTTGACAGTGCAAGCAGGGCTAGGGAACCAAAACATTTTTTAAGCAGAGGCCTGGGAGATGAACGATTTACAGGCTGCCTGTGTCCATTTGAGACTTAAGTACCAAACCAAGGGTGAATTTTCTGCTCCCCATTCAGTTGTCCAAGATACACTTGAAATCCATACTTATTTATGTGTGTTATGAGTTGCTTGTACAGAAGTTTTTTGAACATTTTTGTAATGGGAAAGAGGTGTGATATGGTAATAAAGTATTTAAGGTAAGTGGGTTTGGAAGTTTTAGGTAGTGGTATAATAAACTGATGTTTTTTAAGGTTACAGTGACTATGCTAGAGGTGGAAGAAAGATTAAAGATAAGTGTGAGTGGTTTAGCATTGTTTTTCTGCAGAGAACGTAAGAAAAGCAGGATGCAATTTATTAAGTATATCCACACCTCCCATACAAGCCATGGCTTCTTCCCAACCAACAAGGTAGCATTGTTAGACCAACTTTCCACTGTCAGGTCTAGTCTGCTTAATCTGTCCAGATTCTATGTCTAATATTCTGGCATTACAACCAGCTGTGCAGGTACTTACGTTTTTAAGCAGCCTTCTTAAAAAAGGCCACAAAACAAAGAAGTGCTCCTTCCACCGTTAAAACAAGAAAATGCTACCACATGCAGGCCAAGGACAGAGTGCCTTACAAACCATGTTAGAAATACCAAGAACATTTAAATTCTGTAGGGTGTTGTATTAGATGCATTGTGGTATTAGCCACATTGTGGTATATTTAGTAATACTACATAGGACTACGGTGCTTCATTGTAAATGTGAAATGTGTCAATCACGTTTACCATCTGTCTCGGTTAACTTACTTATTTAATGTTGCGATAATTATTACTCCTTGGCTCACTGAATTTGCTTTTTTCTCCCACCTACTGAAAGGATTGTAGAACCAGTCAAGAGGATGTTTCCACTGACCCAAATGAAAATTGTTAAGACTGCCATACACATCTTCTAACCATTCTGTGAAAAAAACACTTCCTCCTGTCATTCTCTTGTTCTGGCATGCATCTCTTGTTTATAGACAGTATACTCTTAGACTCATATATTTAATTTGGAATGCTTGAAAGTTTATTATACATCTCCTTCTGTTTCCTTTTAAGTGTCTTATCCTGCAGGCTGTACTTATAAGCTCTTCCAGTCTATTTTCAAGTACTTTCTGGATCAGGGGCCCCAGGACTTTTTCTGTCATCACCTAAACTGCCTCAGTCTTGTAGATACAACAATGCTTTATTTATTTATTTATTTTGTTAGTAATGCCTTTTTAGAGCCATTGTCATTTTCTCAAAAGTCTTCCCTATGACCTTCTACAATGCTTGTTTATCCTAAGGTCCAATCTTATGACTACGCTGAGATTCTTTTCCATTGTTTTAACTGCTTCTTTATGATTTATGTACTTTTCCAAAAGTTTTCTTTTTCCTCAGATGAATTATTTTTTGTTGGAAACATTTGTGTATGTGTGCAATTTATTTCAATGAATAAACCATACAATTATAAAACATAAGTGAAATGTGATTATATAGGGTATTCCTAGGGTTATGATGTTTTTCAAGAGAGCAGCAATGTACCATTCTGTTTCACTTTTCCCATTTTATACATTCAATTTTTTTTTTTTTAATGCTGAATGGTATCATAACTCTAAGGCCATAGTATTTGTTAATATCTTAATTACAACCATCTTCTAGAAGTCTGAACTGTTTGGTGGGACTTGTAGGTCCTCTTTAGAAAGGTATAGCCCCAAAATGGTATTTCATGTCAACCCTGAACCATTGCATTTAATATGAAACCAGGCCCATAACAACTGTGATAAGTGTTTTTCTACATTGTTAAGTGTGCTTGTGATGATTTAAACACATTTGTGCTTTGGTATTCTTTCAGAGAAAAGATAGGAAATGACGTTCACTTTGAAGAAAGGACAGTAAACTGCCTTTGTTCAGAGTGCCTGACTGGTGGAAGGTACCAGATTTACGAATTCCTCAACGGGAAGGGAGCAGAGTTAGACAAACAAACAGAATACATACATACATACATACATGCATGCATACATACATACATAGATACATACATACATACATACATGCATACATACATACAATAGATACATACATACATACATGCATACACATTCCCTTCAGGCATGGGATAAAAAGTCTTGTATGCAAATACATAAATATGTAAATAGTAATTGTATTTCTGAAAGCAATAATTGTAAGAACTTGCCTTCTTTCAATGTAATTGTCAGCATTGTTGTGCTGTACTCCAAACTGTCTCTTTTCTATAATGTCCTTTACTTCAAACTGTTTATTTTCTGCAATATGAGTATTATTCTTGTCACATGCATGGCTTGCTATCTGCACATTTACTGTATTTTTGTATGCATTGTTTGCTGTGTGTATCTTACCTGTACTTAAATTCTACATAAGTACCAGGGTGATTGCTGTAAAGGTTCCTTGGACCAGCTCATCTACCTAGTTGGCGTAAGTTAAATAAAAAATAAAGAAAATGAAGTTTTCTGTTTAAACATAATGCTGGTAGAATACCATTAGTGCCTACATGTATGTCATTAGCAGAAACAAACCCAGGTGCTTATAAAAGGGATAATTGTTTAGCGGTTTCTAAAACATTCTGCACATTTACCATCCATTTTACCTGTTACTGGATTGCTAGCTGCAGGAATACGGTTGTTAATTACAATTTTGTTTAGCAAATATGCAACTATTTTAAATTGCTCAGATATGACCTGCAGACAGCTATCACTGGCAATTTGTTGAGCTAAGCTGTTCCTTGTGGATGTTCTTTTTACTGCTGTTATTATTTTCACTGTCATCATTGACTCCATGCTGTGCACTTCTGGTAACTTTGACTTTGCATCCACAGTAAATAAGAACACGGAGTCCCTGAAATGGCTTTTAGTGTCACCACAACATCTGGCTGTGGCACAAATGGCCATTGCAATGGAAAAACATACCAGTTATTGGGCACTTTGGGCCTTTTGGCATTTACTGCAACTTCTGACTGTATTTTCAAATCCATATTTGGAGGTAAATACTAGTCTATCACTCTTCAGACTATTACAAGCCTAGCCAAACGCTAGAGGTCAGAATCAAACTCTATAGCTTGCATCTGTGAGGTAAAGACTTAAACCATAATGCCAACCCACCCTACCTTGCGTGTTAGATAGCAACACTAGAGTCTTGGCAAGAAACTTAATTTTTGCTGTTCCCAGGTAGCTCTTATGTATCATACCTAACAATCTGGAACATAACTTCGCTAGGGTTATTGTTCTGACATATAAGAGTTTATGAAAAACAGACAGCTTCCTTTGTCTAGTAACAAAACTAAGATGTGACAGATGAATGCTCCTAGACTGTCCTTGCACATCTAAGTCTGATACCCATGATAGCACTGGTCATTTATCAGTTTCTTTGTATAATATCATTTGTCATGCATAACTGCTCTATAACCAACACATAATATATCTGTACTGGACCAGGGTCCTCAGATCACAGTCTCTTCATACAGAAGTCATGACAAACCATTAGCAATATCTTGTTGCTATATTTCCATATATTCTGTGTAGGAATGGATAAGCACTGTAACCTGTCTGCACTGAGTATGAATATTCTATTCTTTACAGTAAGAACAACTAATATAGACTGTGATCCATAACTGTTTATTTATTTAAATCTGTTTACTGGGTAGAGCAATTAAGCAAAACTAATCAATTGCAGGCAAAGTCCAGGTAAAATAATCACAGTAGATACAAAGCTAGCTAGACATATAATATATGAATTATTTGTAATTGAGGTTGAACTTCTTGACTGCTGTTACATGGTTTGTTGTATAATACACTATGGGGTAATTCAATAAAGCCTACATGGAGCAATTCACCATGTAGGAATAGTGTTGTGGCCTGAACATGGAAAATGGCCGCCGAGTGATCCAGGAAACAGGGCTGGGGGCGTGCACGAGTATGTGGATACGGTTCAAATACGGAGGTGTCCATGGAATTTAAATCACCTCATCCGCTGGTGAAAACGATGCAAATTAGGTGATTTTGTGATCCAGCAAGCAGAAAGGCATCCATGTAGGTGTCATGTCTTCAGGAAAAATGTACAAGGTTACTAACCGTGTATCGGACTATAATATTGAAACAGGGGTTGTGACAGCCCAAATAAAAGGTTGTACATGTGACAATAGCCATGCAAATAGCCAAATCTATGGCCAATGAGACAAAAAAATTAATGCAATATCTGTTTTTTTAATACATATGTCATGTTTAAGCAGCACACAGCGGTACTCAAACATGCTATTTTTTGGGAAAAAAATTTAAATGTGTAAAATATGAAGTATAAAGGTATGCAAAGTTACTGCATTGTGGTGGCCAGCATGCAGAGTCATATAATGACAGGTTATAGTGGTTGTTAAGGAGATATGCCCTGGTGTAGTGCTGTATCCAGAGTATATGGAATTAGGTGTATGTAAATGAGCCATGTTTACTGAATTGCAAAAAGGACCACCATGTCCATACGTACTAACTGTGGTAGGACTAGAACTGTGTTAGTGTGGGCAGAACAGATAGGTACCAGGAAAAGGGGGGTGTCATGGCATATTTCAGCAGATTGGAGTTGAGCAGCGCCTGTTTGCGCTAAGAACAGCTAAGCAGAGAGCTTGTCTGGATTTCTAAGCTATACTTAGCCCTACTGCATGCATTTTAGCAAGTTAAAGAAAAGCTAAACATGCCTGCATATAGGGGAGGGTCTAAACTGCTGAGCAATGTTTACACCAGCTCTGCGGGTTTGTGCGGAGTACTGCAGGGCTTAGCAGTGAAGGAAATTCAAAAAAAATAAAATAAAAGGAAATAGCTTGGAAAAGCTAATCAACTATAAATGACTGATAAGCCCTGTTCCACTGACATTGGCTCATTCAAATCCCTCAATAATATAGCTGGCAGGTGGAATGTATGACAGCCAATCACAGAGACTGCATCTGCAGCACAGCAGTATAAAGTATGTATACACCCTTCAATCTGATTTTTCCCACATAATCTGCACCACTGGAGTACACACTTGGGAATGTTAACTGACAAAATAATAGGGGCTGCTGCTGCTTTGCTACATCTGTACATGCTGCAGGTTGAGGTCAGTGATGATGATGATGATGATGCTGACAATAGTCCCAGACTGAGGAAGAGAAGAGTTTTAAGGCCCAGACTAACCTTTCAGGGGCTACATGAGCTGGAGGTAGTAGAGAGCTACAGGATGGACAGGGACATACTACAGGAACTCACTGAGCTCTGCCACCCTCACCTCAGACCCAGAGCCAACAGAGGGGAACCCATCCCAGTGGAACAAAGGTATGTGTAGCCTTAAGAATACTAGCTACAGGTACTTTCCAAAGACCTACTGGGGACATCATGGGGATCTCACAGGCATCCACATCCAGGGTACTCCACCAATTCCTTGATGTTATGTTAACACATGCCAGTGAGCACATTTATTTCCCCAGCACCCCTGAGGAGAGGACCAGCAATGTCCATCTCTTCTACCACGTAGCACACTACCCAGAGGTACTGGGTGTCATAGATTGCACTCATGTACACATGAAAGCACCACCTGGTGAGGAGGGTAGAGTATACGTCAACTGCAAGGGATATCACTCCATCAACTGCCAGGTCATGTGCAATGCCCAGGGCATTATCATCAGTGTGTGTGCTGGCAGCCCTGGTAGTTATCATGACTCCCACATCTGGCATGCATCACAGCTGTACCAGGCATTTGTATCACTCCATCAACTGCCAGGTCAGGTGCAATACTCAGGGCATTATCATCAATGTGTGTGCTGGCAGCCCTGGCAGTTATCAAGACTCCATCACATCACACATCACAGCTGTACCACGCGTTTGCCAGGGAGGACATCCCGTCCGACCATCTAGTGGGGGAAGTGCACTGAATTATTTTGTGCCAGGAGCTTTTGACATGCCAGACCCAAAATGTACGTCATCATTGGTCTAGCACCACGATATAAAGGCTGCCACATTACTGTGTCAATACTGACAACAAGTCAGTGGGCACCATCCATACCCCTGGAATGACAGAGTTTCACAGAATGTCCACACATATGCCTCATATATCTGTTCTGCTTCTCATAACATTGCATTTGCCTGGCAAACTATTTGCAAACCAATAAAGGTTGATGTGAAAACATCAACGACAGACAGTTGAGATGCAGACGTCATATCCATAAGAAACTGTAAGCTAATACAAAACCGTTCTACCAACTGTCTATGTTTGGAAGAGCAATATTAAGACCCTGCCCCCATGTCTAGGCCTGAGTCCGACTGATATACATGGACCTGTCCAGATGTATGTCTGTAAGAGTTTGAGAGCTATGGCCAACATGTAGCCTTATAATAACAGTGCAACACAAACTGTCGGAGGACCACAGCAGATGTATGGGGCACAATAACGGACAACCTGCTAAACAGGTACAATCAGAGGTGTGAAGTCCATAACCCTGTGTGTGATGTTACGACTTCTACCCCAGTCACACCATAACTACAAATACATAACAGCAGCAACTGTGGACAAGGCCTGTGATTGGACTACAGGACAAAGAGACACATATAAGGGGAAGGGGAACTACTGGCCAGACAAAGGTAGAATGTGCACACTAGAACAATTTGTGCAGTAACATAGGTTCCCTGCAGTGTATGGAGTCAGTAAACAAATGTCTGTCAGCGGTTCCTCACATTAATCTATACTGATCTGCTACTGACATACCAGGAAATCACAATGCTATGTAGAATATACCACACATATTAAGAAAAACTCTGCTCAGTCCAATGCACTCTAGACCCACCCCAGGATATGACTCAGTTAATAAGGATGGCACAAAGCCAGGAAATCCCTCAGCCAGTATATCACTGAGGTGCTAGACTGTTTACACAGGTTCATCAGCCAATAGGCTGTAGCACACAAAATCCTGGACCGGAGTACAAGTAGGTCGGGACTGGAGTCCACTGTTAGTACTGATGGTCATACTGGGCATGCTCCTACACCTAGAGAATTTCATCCCATGTCTGAACCTACATTAGACTATAGAACTGTGTTGCCCATATATGCCTTTGCATACAGACAGCGATGTACACCTTAACTGTCTCTTCCCACCTCCATCAGACAGGACTACTCATGTATCTGTATGCGACACATATAAGATATATCTGGATCTGCTGAGTATGATCTACATACATATATATATATATATATATATATATATATATATATATATATATATATATATACAAATATGTCAATTATAGACAGGCAGAAACAGGGGGAGAGAGAGACAGAGAGATAGAGAGAAAATATACTTGTTTTCCCACCTTTCTAAGCTAGTATAGTCCAGTTTTCAGGTTAGTGCTGACTTCTACAGCAGCAGAGGACAAAAGAGAGACTTTGGAGTGATTAAGTATAATTTTTCTGCATTTTCTTGCTGTATTTAGCTAATTCCGCCTAAACCGCTGATTTTTTAGAGTTTCTGTGATTTAAAAAGCTTGTTTCAGCTACATATTGTACTTATTTTACTGCCTGCACTTTAACAAAGTCATTTTTGTGTTTAAATTACCCGTTTAACTGTTGTTGACTACACACTCAAGTGTGATAGCCATTTCTGTGCATTTAAAGTGTTTTTTTTATTTTATCTGCTTTATTTTTCTGAAAGAAAAAAACAAAAAATATATACTTGTTTTTCCACCTTTTTAAGCTAGTATAGCCCAGTTTTCAGGTTAGTGCTGAATTCAGGGCTGTGTTAGCAGTTCTGTGTTTGCCTATACCTTACTTGGATAGAAGGAAGTTTCTCTGTTCACCTGTGAGAGAGGGGAACTTTGAGCAGCCTATCTTTCCCTGGAGGAGTGGTTTCAGCCCAGAAATTAGTAGTTTATTGGCCATTTTGGGCTAATTTCTATCTCTTTCATTTCCCTGTTATAAAACCCGCATTTGCAAGTTTTTGTGCTTGTATACAGCTCAGCAAGCTCCTGCCTGGTGCCCTACAGAGTTCCACAGCAGCAGAGAGAGACAAAAGGGAGACTTTGAAGTGATTAAGTATCGTTTTTCTGCATTTTCTTGCTGCCTTTAGCTAATACCACCTAAAATGCCAATTTGTTAGAGTTTCTGTGATTTAAAAAGCTTGTTTCAGCTACATTTTTCTTCTTCTTTTGGCTTTTCCCAGTTAGGGGTCGCCACAGCTTGTTTCAGCTACATATTGTACTTATTTTACTGCCTGCACTTTAACAAAGTTGTTTTTGTGTTTAAATTACCTGTTTAACTGTTGTAGGCTACACACTCAAGTGTGATAGTCATTTATGTGCATTTAAAGCATTTTTTAATTGTATCTGCTTTATATTCTGAAAAAAAAACAAAAAAAAAATACTTATTTTCCCACCTTTCTAAGCTAGTATATTCCTGTTTTCAGGTTAGTGCTGAATTCAGGACTATGTTACAAGTTCTGTATTTTCCCATACCTTACTTGGATAGAAGGAAGTTTCTCTGTTCACCTGTGAGAGAGAGGAGCATTGAGCAGCCTATCTGTCCCTGGAGGAGTGGTTTCAGCCCAGAAATTAGTAGTTTATTGGCCATTTTGTCCTAATTTCTGTCTTTTTCATTTCCCTGCTATAAAACCCGCATTAGCGTGGTTTTGCTTGCCGGGCAGCTCCGGTTAGCTAGGGTATAACTATTCCTGACTCCACAAAGCCTACTCTTCAATTTTTTCCTTGGAACTAGACAAACTTTCAACTTAAGCACTCAAACCATTCACTTCCCAGCCCAGCACTTGTTCAAAACTCATAGCAAGCACTAATAAACCTTAGCACTAGACCCTCCCATACTGTAGAGAAGGACAAGGCTCTCTATTTGACTTTACCGGCCAATCAGTAAAACAGCTCACTGTACCTATCCAGGCATGTCCAAAGGGTAGTTTCATGTGTACTCTTCGGTCCAACTGGTGAATCTGGGCATTTTGAGGCAATGTTACAACTGCCTCATGTACACAGACAACCCTCTCCTCCTCCTACCACCAAACACTAATACATGCGAGAGATGCAATTATACAGCCAAACTGGAGGCTAAGTTCTCTCAACCCAAGACTGGACCAGACAGCCAAGAGGAGAAGGGAATTACTTGCATCACACCACTAGTCTCACATAGACCTATGAAACCAGCACCGGCAAAAAACACACATAAATACATGAAAACATACTCGGAGGCTCTAAATAAAAATCTGCTAAAGCAACAGACACCTCCAAAGCAGACATCCAAGCAACCTCCACCCTCCAACCCAAACCATGAAACACATAATTCACAAAACCAGTGTGCCACACAATCACAGCCCTTAAGGCAAAATAACATACCCAACACACTAGTAATAGGTGACTCTATAGTCAGGCACACTGATGTCCCACTCACTAGGCTGAATAAGGAGAAGGCTACTGTCAGCTGCCTGTCGGGTGCCAGGATCCACCACATAACACAAGCACTCAGGTCACTCCAGAACAAGTACAACTATGACTCTGTCATTGTTCATGTTGGTATGAATGACCTGAGCCGTGCCTCCCTGGACTACATGAAAAGAGACATGGAAGAGCTCTCTGATCACGTAGCCCAGGCCGGTATGACCCTGACCCTGAGTAGCATTCTGCCCTCACCAAGAATGATACTACGATATAAAGAGAAAATGATCAGTTTCAACAATTGGCTAAGCTTCTGGTGTCATTCAAAGGGGATCCAGTGTCTGTCAGCCTGGGATGACATGCTTGACAAGCCACCCTGCTTTGCTAGAGACGGCTTGCACCTGTCACCCTAAGGCTTTTGAATACTGGCCAAGGCTCTTGCCAACCCCATAGTGCCTATTTTAGGCAAGGCTCAAAAGACAAACCCACCACCATAAATAGCACAAGTAACAAAAAAATGAGGGTAATGCTACTCAATTCCAGAAGTCTAAACCTCAAAATGCATGCACTCGAGGCACTCCTCAGTATGGAGAAAATCAATATATGTGCAGTAACAAAAACCTGGTTTAAGGCTCCAGAGAGCTCCCCAGCACTACCAGGCTACAACTCATACCATACATTTCGGCCACAAAACCCGGACCGAAATACAAAAGGTGGGGGCGTATCCATATTCATCAAGGATACCCACACCTCCAAGTTAGTGGCACAGCACAATGCTTCAGAGATCATCCACATGCAACTAACAATGGGCAGAACTGCAATTCAAATTGTAGCTTTCTACAGATCACCCACCATGTCCCAGGACCCCCATTCCACATTTCTGGAAACAGTGGGAAGCATAAACCTACCAAACACCCTGATATTGGGTGATTTCAATTACCCAAACATTAACTGGGAGAACTACTCAAGTTCTAACTCCCTTGCCCAACATTTCCTAGAATTTATACTCAAATGTCCTGGGTCAACTGGTCAACACCCCCACCAGAGGTGACAACATATTGGACCTGGTCATCACGAACATGGGCAACTGGTATTCCACACCTGAGGTCAACCCCTCGCTGGTTAGATCTGACCATAAACTAATCACTCTGAATATCCACATTCCTCCCCCACCCCTGGTCAAAGAAAACACCGTGAAAAACCTTTCAAAAGCAAACTTTACATTACTTAAGACTGAGGTGGAAAGTTTCAAATCCCCCATGCTAAAGGATAATGCTGCCCAAGCTGCAAAATCCTTTACTAATACACTCTACGGGCACTTACAAGAATGCATGGATCATGCTATCCCAAGCAAAACCAAGACTCACTCCTCCAAGAAAAGGAAACTAGTCTGGTGGACCCCTGCCAGGTGGGAGGTTGACATAATGGTTAAGGTGTTTACCTTTCAGTTACAAGGTACAGGGTTTGATTCTGACATGGGGTAATTGGCTAGGCTTAAAATGTCCCAGAAGGGCTGTTAGCCTAGTACTAATCTATGAACCTATGAACCTATACAACAGAAGGAGGAAACTAGTACAGAAAAGAGTAAAATCCTAAGAGAGGAAGACATCCCTGATCAGTATCAGCAAGAAACTACAATCCTTCTTAAAATCATCCAAGGCTAGCTTCAAAAGAAAAATTGCCAAGGACTCCAAAGATAACCACAAGGCATTTTTTAGCTATTTCAAGAATCTAAGTGGTAGTTCTGAGATCTGCTCGGAGTTAATGCAGAATGACACAAAATACACTGAATACACTGATATCATCAACATCCTGGCAGACAGGTTCAGTGCAAACTTCACCCCCCTCTCACCCCCAAAAGGGCCCATAACCATACAATAAGAATATAGTGCCCCTGAAATCACAGATACTCAGGTTAAAACAGCCCTCTCCAAAGCCAAAAACACAGCATCAATGGGACCAGATGGTATCCCAGGCTGCATCCTACATGAGCTCAAAGATGAACTAACCCCTCATCTAAACACACTGTTCAAACTCAGTCTCTCCACAGGCTACGTGCCCAGAGTGTGGCACACAGCAACGGTTATTCCACTCCACAAAGGTGAAGCCACAACAGACCCCAGGAACTATCAGCCTAGAAGCCTGACTAGCTTGGTCTGCAAGGCTATGGAGTGCAACATCATAGATCTCATTAACAAAGACAATGGGAACCTCCAAACACTGGACCCTACCCAGTTCAGCTTTGTTAATGGCAGATCATGCCTCCTAAACCTGGTGGACTTCTTTGAGACAGTTACCAAGGCTATAGATGAAGGAAAGGTGGTCCACACAGCCTACCTAGACCTCGCAAAGGCCTTTGACACCATTCCCCATTCTGGTATTAAAGACAAGCTCATCAGCCTGAACATAAACCCGTACATCATTAGATGGGTTGCCAACTGGCTCACGGACAGAACCCACATGGTAAGAGTTGCGGGAGCTAGGTCTCACTCTAAACCAGTTACAAGTGATGTTCCCCAGGGCTTAGTCCTAGGTCCCCTCCTGTTCGGCACATACTTCTCAGAGGTACAGGCAAGCACAGGAGGGCTATGGCTGACCAAGTTCACAGACAACTGCAAACTAGGGGCTACAATTGACTCTCCGGCTGACACAGACATTCTCTAAAAGGGTCTCAGTGAGACAGATACCTGGTGTCAAAACCACGGCCTCAAGATAAATGCCAAAAAGTGCATAGTCATCCCCTTTGGAGAAAACAAAGTACCCACAAACTACCACATAGGTGGTAGCCCCCTAAATACAGAAGATGTAATAAAGGATCTGGGGACCCAAGTAGATACTAATCTCTTCTTTGATAATCACATTGCCAAAGTGGTTAGAAAATCCTTCTATGTGGCCCACATAATCGCAAAAGGGTTTGCATCCAGATCAAAAGTGGTCATTGTGCCCCTCTATGCATCACTCATCAGACCCCTCATAGAGTACAACACCCCATTTGGCATGTACCTTACAAGACACCTGCAACAGCTGGAAAGACCACAGAAGTACCTCACCAAGAGGATCACTGGCCTCAAACAGATGGCCTATGCAGCTCGACTGAAGAAACTCCAGCAGCTGTACTTGGTTGCATACCACCTACTCATAGGTGATCTCTGCCTGACATACAAGCCCATGTCCAACCCAGAATTGATGGACATGCTCCACCTAAAGAAAACCATATCCCCTCGAGCCACATGCTCTAGGGATCTAAACCACAACACAACAATAAATAGGACATGTTGGAGGGATAGATTCCTGTCCCAGAGACTTCCCATACTCTGGAACAAGATTCCAATCTACATTAGGCAGAGCTCCTCACTAACACTCTTCAAGAGCAACCTTGATGAGTGGATGGGAAATAGAAAGTTTACCTCAGGGATCACTTCAGTGGCTCTGTTAGACAGATGCACAGGGAACTAATCTAAGGGGGTGGCAAAAGCCAACACATTCCAGCTAGGCTTATAAATGCCTTTGGGCAGATAGCCTAGTACCTACCTATGAACCTATGAACCTATGAGAGAGAGAGAAAGAGAGAGAAGGATAGAGAAAGACACACCCTGAAAGGCATAGAGTGATGTACTGATGCAGCCATTTGTGCACCAATTGCAACCACAGGCACGTGAAAGTAATAAGGTGAGCTCCATTGTGTAATAGTAGTGAGGTAGAAGTTGTAATGTGTGTGGTCATAGGTTCATAGGTTCATAGGTAGGTACTAGACTATCTGCCCGAGGGCATTTATAAGCCTAGCCAGAGTGTGTCGCCTTTCACCGCCCCATTGATTAATTAACTGAGCCTCTGTCAAGCAGAGCCAATGAAGTGATCCCAAGGGTGTACTTTCTGTTACCCATCCACTCGTCAAGGCTTCTCTTGAAGAGTGTTAGTGAGGGGTTCTGCCTAATGTAGTTAGGACGTCTGTTCCAAAGCATGGGGAGTCTCTGTGACAGGAATCTATCCCTCCAGCATGTTCTATTTATTGTTGTGGCGAGGTTTAGCTCACTAGAGCACGTGGCTCGCAGTGACTTAAATTTCTTTAGGTGGAGCATGTCCATCAATTCTGAGTTGGACATGGCTTTGTAAGTCAGGCAGAGATCACCTCTGAGTAAGCAATATGCCACTGAGTACAGCCGGAGTTTTTTCAGTCGGACTGCATAGGACATATGTTTGTGGCCAGTAATCCTCTTGGTGAGGTGCTTTTGTGGTCTTTCAAGCTGCTGGAAGTGTCTTGTGAGGTGCATCCCAAATGGGGCATTGTAGTCTATGATGAGTGACGAGTAGAGGGGCACTATAACCTCTTTATTTCTAGATGCGAAACCCTTAGTAATTAGATGGGCCACATAGAAGGATTTCCTAACTACTTTGGCATTATAATTGTCAAAGGAGAGATTACTATCTACCTGGGTCCCCAGATCTCTTATTACCTCTTCTGTATTAAGGGGGGGCTGCCGCCTATGTGGTAATTCGTGGGTGTTTTGTTTTCCCAAATGGGATGACTATGCATTTTTTGGCATTTAGCTTGAGGCCATGACTTTGACACCAGGTGTCTGTCTCAGTAAAGCCTTTTTGGAGGATGTCCGTGTCAGCCGGAGAGTCAGTTATGGCTCCCAGTTTGCAGTCATTGGCGAACTTGTTTAGCCATAGTCCTCCTGTGTTTGCCTGTACTTCTGAGAAATATATGCCGAACAGTAGGGGTCCCAGAACTGAGCCTTGCGGGACACCACTTGTGACTGGTTTAGAGTCAGACCTGGAGACTGCTATTCTTACCGTGTGAGTTCTGGCTGTAAGCCAGTTGGCAACCCATCTTGTGACGTAGGGGTTTATGTTCAGGCTGGTGAGTTTTTCTATAATACCCAAGTGAGGAATGGTGTTGAACGCCTTGGCGAGATCAAAGTAGGCTGTGTGAACCACCTTTCCCTTGTCTATGGCCTTGGTAACTGTCTCAGAGAAGTCAACCAGGTTTAGTAAGCATGATCTGCCCTTAACAAAGCCGAACTGGGTTGGGTCAAGTGTTTGGAGGTTCTCAATGTCTTTGTTAATGAGTTCCATGATGATGCGCTCCATAGCCTTGCAGACCAGGCTAGTTAGGCTTATGGGGCAATAGTTACCAGGGTCAGTTGTGGCTCCTCCTTTGTGGAGCAGAATAACCATTGCTGTGCGCCATTCTATGGGCATATAGCCTGTGGAGAGGCTGAGGTTGAACAGTGTGTTTAGGTGGGGGGTTAGTTCATTCTGTAGTTCATGCAAGATGCAGCCTGGGACACCATCTGGCCCCATTGATGCTGTGTTTTTGGCTTTTGAAAGGGCTGTTTTCACCTGTGCTTCTGTGATACAACACTTTTCCGGTATTGTTTTTGGCCCTTTTGAAGGTGAGAGGGAGGTGAAGTTTGCACTGAATCTATCTGCCAGTATGTTGGCAATATCAGTAGGTTCAGTATATTTTGTGCTATGTTGCACTATCTCAGAGCATATCTGTGAGTTGCCACTTAGATTCTTGACATAGCTAAAGAAGGCTTTGTGGTTAAATTTCGAATCCTTGGCTATTTTTCTTTCAAAGTTAGCCTTGGATGATTTTATGAGGGACCTTAGTTTCTTACTGATACTGATCATGGATGTCTTTCCTTCTTGGGATTTGCTTTTTTTTCTGAACTAGTTTCCTCCTTTTGTTGTATAACCTGTTTATGGCAGGGGTCCACCAGTCTGGTTTCCTTCTCTTAGGGGAGTGAGTCTTTTTTTTGCTAGGGATGGCATGATCCATGCATCCTTGTAGGTGCTCATAGAGTGCAATTGTAAAGGATTCTGCATCTTGGGCAGTGTTATCCTTTAGCATGGGGGCTGTGAAACTTACCACCTCTGCCTTAAGTAAGGTGAAGTTTGCTTTAGAAAAGTTTTTCACTGTGGTTTTCTTGGTTGGGGGTGGTGGTGGGGTGTGGACATCCAGGGTGATTAGTTTATGGTCTGATCTAACCAGTGACGGGTTGGCCTCTGGTATGGAGCACCTATCGCCCATGTTGGTGATGACCAGGTCCAGTATGTTGTGGCCTCTGGTAGGAGAGTTTACCAGCTGATCCAGGGCATTTGAGTTGATAAATACCAGAAAGCACTGAGCCTGGGAGTTTGTACTCAAGTAGTTTTCCCAGTTAATGGTAGGGTAATTAAAATCTCCAAAGATCAGGGTGTTCGGTTGGACCTTCATGTTTTCCAGTGTCTCCAGAAAGGCAGAGTGGTGGTCCTGGGTCAAGGAGGGTGATCTGTAGCAGGCCACAATTTGCATTGCAGATTTGCCCGATGTAGTTGCACATGGATGATCTCAGAGGTGTCATGCTGCACCACTAACTTGGAGGTGTGGGTATCCTTGATGAATATGGATACACCCCCTCCTTTTGTGTTTCAGTCCGTGTTCTGTGGCCGAATGTGTGGTATGAGTTGTAGCCCAGTATTGCTGGAGTGCTCTCTGGAGCCTTGAACCAGGTTTCAGTTACTGCACAGATGTCGACGTTCTCCATACTTAGGAGTGCTTCGAGCGCATGCATTTTGAGATTTAAACTCCTGGCGTTGAGTAGCATAACCCTCAGTTTTTTACTTGTGCTGTTTATGGAGGTGGGTTTTAATTTTGAGCCTTGCCTAAAAAGGCATTATGGGGGCAGCAAGAGCCTTGGCCAGTATTCGAAAGCCAAGGGGTGACAGGTGCAAGCCATCTCTTGCAAAGCAATGCGGCTTGTCGAGCATGTCATCTCAGGCTGACAGACACTGGATCCCCTTTGAATGACACCAGAAGCTTAGCCAATTGTTGAAATTGATCATTTTTTCTTTATACTGAGGTATCATTCTTGGTGAGGGCAGGATGCTACTCAGGGTCAGGGTCATACGCGCCTGGGCTACATGATCAAAGAGCTCTTCCATGTCTCTTTTCATGTAGTCCAGGGAGGTACGGCTCAGGTCATTCACACCAACATGAACAATGACAGAGTCATATTTGTACTTGTTCTGGAGTAACCTGAGTGCTTGTGTTATGTGGCGGATTCTGGCTCCTGACAGGCAGCTAACAGTAACCTTCTCCTTGTCCAGCCTAGTGAGTGGGGTGTCAGTGTGCCTGAATATTGAGTCACCTATTACTAGTGTGTTAGGTATGTTATTTCGCCTTAAGGGCTGTGATTGTGCGGCACATCGATTTTGTGTTTTATGTGTTGTCTGGTTTGTGACAGGAGGTGCAGGTTTTGTGGGTGTCTGCTTTGGAGCTCTCTGATGCTTTTGCAGGTTTTTATTTAGAGCCTCCGAGTATGATTTTGTGTATTTATGTGTATTTTTTGCCAGTACTGGTTTAGTAAGTCTATGTGAAGCTGGAGGTGTGGTGCAAGTGTTAACCTTCTCCTCATGACTGTCTGTTCCAGTCTTGGGTGGAGATACCTTAGCCTCCAGTTTGGCTGTATAATTGCATCTCTCACATATATTGTTTTGTGGTAGGAGGAGAGGGCTGTCTGTGTACATGAGGCAGTTGTAACATTGCCTCAGGATACACAGATTCACCAGCAGGACTGGAGACTACACCTGAAGTTGCCCTTTGGTCATGCCTGAATAGTAGGGTGAGCTGCTTAGTCGCTTGGTTGGTGAGGGGTGGATAAAGAGCCTTGCCCTGCTGGGCAGTCAAGTGTCGGTGTATATTAGTGCTTGCTATTAGGTCTGAGCAAGTGCTGGACTGTAGGATGCTTTTTGAGTGCTTAGGTTGAGAGTTGGACTAGTTTCAAGTGAAAAACTGAAGAGGAGACTTAGTGGAGCCAGGAATAATTTAACCCTAGCTAGCTGGTGCTGCCCAGTGCACAAAACCATGCAACGCATTTTTTAAACTACTAACTTCTATGCTGGAACCACTCCTCCAGGGACAGATGGCTGCTCAAAGTTCCCCTCTCTCACAGGTGAACAGAGAAACTTCCCTCTATCCAAGTAAGGTATGGGCAACTCAGAAACTTGTAACACAGCCCTGAATTCAGCACTAGCCTGAAAACTGGACTATACTAGCTTAGAAAGGCGGGAAACAAGAAATGTATTTATTTATTTTATTTTTTTTGAAAAGATAAGGCAAAAACAGTAAAAAGTACACTTAAAACAGCTTTAAACAACTACAAGTGATCAGAAAAGGCTATCACACTTTAGTGTTTAGCCTACAACAGTTAAACAATTTATTTAAACAAAAAAATACTTTTTAAAAGTGCAGGCAGTCAAATAAGTACAATATGTGAAAAAAACAAGTTTTTATATCACAATAAGTGCTGGAAAATCAGTGTTTAGGTGGAAAACAGTTAAGTACAGCAAGGAAATACAGAAAACTGATGCTCAATTACTCCAAAGTCTCTCTTTTAAGCTAGAAGGCTTATATCAGTTTAAGGCTTTCTAGTGCTTTCCAGTAGGGTAGTTACAGGAAAGATGGGAAACAAGTGCAGATGTGGTCTTTTAAACCAGAAAGGTGAAAGAGATGGACAACTTCCCGAATGGTCAATAAACTACAATTCCTGGGCCAAGAACCACTCCTCTTGTGGTAGACAGGCTACCTAGTACTTACCACTCCCACTGATAAGCTAGAAGGATGCACTCCAACACAAAGGCTTGGGGGGCTCAGAAGCTTACAAACAGTCCTGGATACAGAAAATCTATACCTGGACTAGGCTAGTTATGAGAAAGTGGGGATCAAGCCAGGTCAGGCCAGTTATTTTACATTGAAAGGGTTCGTGGTCTGCACTCGTGTGGGAGGAGAGGCTGAACTCTGCCCTTCTGAGCTGGGAATTTCTGGTTAAAGGCTTATAGTGCCTGCATATTTGAACTGCTTCTTACTGAAATTGGTACACCTTGTTTGCTGTAGCATAGACTAGATCCAGGCCTGCTGAATCTAGCTTTGTTTGTATAACTTGAGCACTAATCCAGGCATTCTTTAAAGTATTCAATTGTATTTATTACTGCTTGGTAGTAACTTGATTAAAGTGTAGCTATCATTCTAAGTCTTTTGGATTAAGCACTTGGGCTTCAGACCAGTTGTTTTACATTAGGAAGGTTTGTGGCCTGCACTGTGGTGGCAGGACAAGTAGCTTACATCCTTCTAAGTTGTGAACTGCTGATTGAGGGCTCAGTGTCTGTTATTCTAAAAGTGTATTAGTTCTGGTTTAAGCACTTGGGCTTCAGGCCAGTTATTTTACATTAAGAAGGTCCGTGGTCTGCACTCTTGTGGGAGGAGAGGCTGGACTCTGCCCTTCTGAGCTGGGAATTTCTGGTTAAAGGCTTATAGTGCCTGCATATTTGAACTGTTTCTTACTGAAATTGGTACACCTTGTTTGCTGTAGCATAGACTAGATCCAGACCTGCTGAATCTAGCTTTATTTGTATGCTTGTTGTTTGTTTGCTTATTTCCCTGAAATGCTAATTCCACATAAAACGCGGCTTTTCAGCGCTTCTGTGGATCCCTAGTGATATCTGCATTGCTTACTTATTTCCTTGTTTCACTTGAAAGAAAGTTACTGTTTGTAGTTTTTGCATTTAAGTTACCTGTAACACATTGCATTTAAGTTACCTGGCACTTGCTCACTAAAGCAATTATATGTCAGCACTAAAATATTAAAAGCACTACACCCTCACAAACTCCCCTTGAGTACCTCGTTCCCCATTGGCCCTTTTGTTTCAATTATAAAGGAATTCCCAATACTATTCTAGCATGTCCAAAGGTCAGTTGTCAATCTCCTCTCCGGTCCAGCTGGTGAATATGGGAATCTTGAGGCAATGTTACAACTGCCTCATGAACACAGACAACCCTCTCCTCCTCCCAACAAATTCCAACACATGTAAGAGATGCATCCATATAGCCATACTGAAGGCTAAGCTCTCTCAACTCAGTACTGGTGAAACCAGTCAGGAGGAGAAGGAAACCACACTCACTACAATTCCAGTCTCACATAGACCTACCACGACAGCAAACCAAACACATAAACACACAAAAACATACTCGGAGGCTTTAAATAAAAATCTGCCTAAGCAGCAGAGACCTCCAAAGCAGACACCCAAGCAACCGCTACCCCAAAACAAAACACACGCAACACATAGCTCACAAAGCCAGTGTGCCGAACAGTCACAGCCCTTAAGGCTAAACAACACACCTGATACACTTGTAATAGGTGACTCTATCGTCAGGCACACTGGCGTCCCGCTAACCAGGCTGAACAAGGAGAAGGTCACGGTGAGCTGCCTGTTGGGCACTAAGATCCGTCATATAACAGAAACACTCAGGTCACTCCAAGGCAAGTACAAATATGACTCAGTCATTGTCCATGCTGGTGTGAATGACCTGAGATGTACCTCCCTGGACTACATGAAAAGAGACATAGAGGAGCTCTCTGAGCATGTAGCCCAGGCCGGTATGACCCTGACCTTGAGTAGCATCTTACCCTCACCAAGAATGATGCCACAATATGAAGACAAGATGATCAATTTCAACAATTGGCTTAAGTATTGGTGTTATTCAAAGGGGATCCAATGCCTGTCAGACCGGGATGACATGCTCGACAAGCCACGATGCTTGGCTAGAGACGGCTTGCACCTGTCACCCCTGAGCTTTTGGATATTGGCAAAGGCTCTTGCTACCCCCATAGTGCCTTTTTTAGGCAAGACTCAAAAGACAAACCCACCTCCATAGGTATCACAAGGGATAAGAAACTAAGAGTAATGCTACTCAATGCCAGAAGTCTAAACCTCAAGATGCACGCACTCAAAATTCAGCCCCAAAACTTGGACCGAACCACAAAAGGAGGGGGAGTATCAATATTCGTCAAAGATACCCACACCTCCAGGTTGGTGGCAAAGCACAAAGCATCAGAGACTATCCATGTGTAACTAACAGTGGGTAAAACTGCCTTCCAGTTTATAGCCTGCTACAGACCACCCTCCCAAACCCAGGAACCCCACTCGGCCTTCCTGAGAACACTGGAAAATATGAAGGTCTCTCCAAACACCATTATATTGGGCGACTTCAACTACCCAAACATAGACTGGGAGCATTACTCTAGCTCCAACACCCTAGCCCAAAGGTTCCTAGAATTTATAAACTCAAATACTATGGAAGAACTTGTTACCACTCCCACAAGAGGGGAAAACATACTGGACCTGATCATCACCAACATGGGGACTCTATGCTCCAGACAAGAAGTGTATCCCTCACTGGTAAGATCAGACCATGAACTAATCTCACTGGATATTCACATCCCGACTCCACCCCCTGCCCTGAAAACCACAGTGAAAAACTTCTCTAAAGCAAATTTCACACTCCTCAAAACCGAGGTGGAATCCTTCAAAGCCCCCAGGCCTGTGGAAAATACGGCCCAGACCGCAGAATCCTTTATAAATGCATTCTATGAACACCTTCAGGAATGCATGGATCATGCAATCCCAAATAAAACGAAGACCCAATCCTCCAAAGGCAGACGTCCTGTCTGGTGGACCCCAGCCATAAACAAACTATACAATAGAAGGAGGAAGCTACTACATGAGAGAGCAAAATCCCAACAAGGGAAGGCATCTCTGATCAGTATTAGCAAAAAATTACGGGCACTCATAAAATCGTCTAAGGCCAGCTTCGAGAGAAAAATTGCACAGGACACTAAGGATAATCACAAGGCTTTCTTTAGTTATGTTAGGAACCTGGGTGGGAATTCCCAGATATGCTCAGAATTAGTCCAAAATGACAAAAAATACACAGAACCCACAGACATTGCCAACATCCTAGCTGACAGGTTCAGCACAAACCCCCCCCCTCCCCACCAAAAGGGCAAATATCTATCCCAGCATGCTCAGATGCTTAGGTAAGAGCCACCCTCTCCAAAGCAAAAAACACAGCATCAATGGGACCAGACGGTGTCCCGGGCTGCGTCCTACATGAACTCCAAGAAGAGCTAAACCCAAACATAAAACTACTGTTCAATCTCAGCCTTACTACAGGATATGTACCCAAAGAGTGGCGTACAGCAACAGTGGTCCCTCTACACAAAGGTGGTGCCTCAACGGATCCTGGAAAGTATCGCCCCATAAGCCTGACTAGCTTGGTCTGCAAAGATATGGAAAGGATCATCATGGACCTCATAAATAAAGATATTGGGGACCTACAGACACTGGATCCTACCCAGTTCAGCTTTGTTAAGGACAGATCCTGCCTCTTAAACCTGGTTGATTTCTCTGAAACAGTCACCAAGGCCATTGATGAGGGGAAGGTGGTCCACACAGTCTACCTGGACCTCGCAAAAGCCTTCAATACAATACCCCACTCGGTCATTTATAGATAAGCTCACCAGCTTAAATATAAACCCCTATATCACTAGATGGGTTGCAAACTGGCTCAAGGACGGAACCCACATGGTTAGAATTGCTGGAGACATGTCAGACTCCAAACCAGTTACAAGTGGCATCCCACAAGGCTCAGTACTGGGACCTCTCTTGTTCGGTATATATTTCTCGGAGGTACAGGCCAACACAGAAGGACTGTGGCTGACTAAGTTCGCAGATGACTGCAAACTGAGCACCATAATTGACTCTCCAGCCAACACAAGCATCCTCCAAAAGGGCCTCATAGAAACAGACAACTGGTGCCAGAGCCATGGCCTCAAGCTAAATGCCAAAAAGTGTATAGTCATCCCCTTTGGAAAAAACAAAGTGCCCACAAATTACCACATAGGTGGTAATGCATTAGGTACAGAAGAAGTAATTAGGGACCTGGGGACCCAAGTTGATAAGCAATCTCTCATTTGACAACCACGTGGCCAAAGTGGTTAGAAAAACATTTTATATAGCCCACCCAATCATGAAGGGCTTCACATCTAGATCAGGGGAGGTCATTGTGCCTCTTTATTCATCCCTCATCAGGCCCATAATTGAGTACAATGCCCCTTTTGGGATGTAACTTACCAGACACCTGCAGCAACTGGAAAGACCCCAAAAGTACCTCACCAAGAGGATCAAAGGGCTCAAACAGATGCCATATGCTGCCCGGTTAAAGAAACTCCAGCTCTACTCAGTGGCATACTGCCTGCTCAGAGGTGATCTGTGCCTGACATAGAAAGCCATGTCCAACCCGGAATTAATGGACATGCTGCACCTCAGAAAATCCAAATCCCATCGAGCTATGCGCTTGAGAGACTTGAACTTCAGCACTGAAATAAATAGGACATGCTGGAGGGACAGATTCATAACCCAGAGGCTCCCTTCACTCTGGAATAAAATCCCAGTCCAGGTTAGGCAGAGTCCCTCATTGACTCTCTTCAAGAGGAATCTTGATGTGTGGATGGGAGATCGTAGGTTTACCCCGGGTATCACTTCTGTGTCACTGTTAGACAGAGGCACAGTATACTAACCTCGAAAAAGGGCATAGCAAAATTAATTTAAAATAGGTGGCGAAAGCCAAACACACTCTGGCTAGGCTTATAAATGCCCTAGGGCAGATAGCCTAGTATGAACCTATGAACCTAAGCACAAACACGGGCTTTAAAACCAGAAAGTTGAGAGAGATGGAAAAAAAACTGCCCAAACGGCCAAAAAAACTACAATTTCTGGGCCAGAACCACTCCTCTTGTGGTAGATAGGCTACCTACTGCTTAACACTCACACTGATAAGCTAGAAGGCTTCCCTCCAACACAGAAAGGCTTGCGGGGCTCAGAAGCTTACCAACAGTCCTGGATACAGCAACTCTGTATCTGGACTAGGCTAGTAACAGGAAAGGTGGGAAACAAGCACAAGTGTGGCTTTTAAACCAGAAAGTTGAAAGAGATGGGAAAAACTGCCCAAACTGCCAGTAGCTACAATTTCTGGGCCACGAACCACTCCTCTTGTGGTAGATAGGCTACCTAATTCTTACCACTCCCACTGATAAGCTAGAAGGCTTCCCTCCAACACAGAAATGCTTGGGGGGCTCAGAAGCTTACAAAGAGTCCTGGATACAGCAAATCTGTACCTGGACTAGACTAGTTACAGAAATGGTGGGGAACCAGTCCAAACACAGGCTTTTAAGCCAGCAAGTTGAAAGAGATGGAAAACTGCCTAAACGGCCAATAAACTACAATTTATGGGCCAAAACCCACTCTTCCCATGGTAGATAGGCTACCTGATGCTTACCACTCCCACTGATAAGCTAGAAGGCTTCCCTCCAACACAGAAAGGGTTGGGGGTGGAGGGCTCAGAAAATTACAAAGAGTCCTGGATACAGCAAATCTGTACCTGGACTAGACTAGTAACAGGAAAGGCAGGAAACAAGCATAGACACAGGCTTTTGAATCAGAAGGTTGAAAGAGATGGAAGAGCTTCCCAAACAGCCAATAAACTATAATCTCTGGGCCAGAAACCTCTTCTCCTGTGGTAGATAGGCTACCTAGTGCTTACCACTCCCACTGATAAGCTAGAAGGCTTCCCTCCAACAAAGAAAGGCTTTGTGGGGCTCAGGAGCTTACAAACAGACCTGGATACAGCAAGTCTGTATCTGGACTAGATAAGTTACAGGAAAGGCAGGAAATAAGCTAGGAATTTTTTTTTTTTTTTTACAGAAAAGCAGCTAAAACAGCAGTAAATACAATTCAAATGCAGTGCAGCCTAGCATACGTATATCAATATTACGGCAAATGCAGTTTAATTAAATGCAATTAAATGAACAAATGACTAAAAAACAAAGTGCAGAAGGCATTAAATTAGAACGCTACTAACAAGCAGTAATAAGTGCAGAGTAAGAACAACTGAACAGATAGCCCACAGAACAACAACTAAGACAGTTACAGTAAGAGCAGCTGAATATATATATATATATATATATATATATATATATATATCGACTTTCATTTGGTCGACAATTCATTTGGTCAACAGGCAGATTTGCCCCCCTCCCCAATGTTGTGCGACCCTGGAGTTGATATATATAGTTAAGGGGGGTGTGAGGGGCACAGTCCCCCACATTGTGGGGGTGTGGGGGGCTTCAAAACTGCTTGTCGACCAAATGAACTGTCGACCAACTGAAAGTTGATCAAATGGCTTGTCGACCATGTGATAGGGATCCATATATATATATATATATATATATATATATATATATATATATATTTTTTTTTTTGAGGGAGGGAACACAGCAGGATTAAGAGGCTACAGGGATTGTCCTTCTCAAATGCTCTCTTTGTACACAGTAGGAGTGCCTATGATATCACTGCACTCAGTTGACTGAGCAAATGAGCTAGGCCCAGAAGGAGTATCCAAATACAAACTTACAAGGGGGGCGGGAAGTTTCAAAGCTACCAAGATTAACACCAACACAAGAACAGGGAAACAGTGGAGACACAAGAGACAGAAACAGAAACAATACAGCACCCCTATAAATAATAGGCAAGTGTATAAAGTGGCAAATATGTACTTATCAGTTTGAAATAGAATCCAACTCTGCACAGCAAGTGTATTGGCTTTCCAACAGTTCACCGAAATGCAATCTGTATTGGAATTACAATGAAATACACCTCAGGCAATGACTAACAGCTAGGATGTGGGATGGCTCAACAACCCCCTCCCTGAAACTAGCCTGAGCTACCCTGAGAAAAAAACACAGTGGAGACACAAGAGACAGAAACAGAAACAATACAGCACCACTATAAATAATAGGCAAGTAGTGTATAAAGTGGCAAATGTGTGTGTGTGTGTGTGTGTGTGTGTGTGTGTGTGTGTGTGTGTGTGTGTGTGTGTGTGTGTGTGTGTGTGTGTGTGTGTTTTTGTATCTATTACATTTACAGTAGAATACACATGCCCAACAGGCCTATGTCTGTGTAATTGACACCCATTGTATGGCCGTAATACTAGTGTCCTCCACAAGAATGGCCTACCTGTCAGCAGCTACTGATGTCATCCACCCCAACAGCAGTGGCAGACAATCTTCAAATAAATAAGCCTCATTGTCCACTTGATACATATGTAGCATTATAGTGTAGACAGATAGGTAGTGGTTCTAATCCCAACAATGGCAACTCAGTCTGTGTGTATATGTGTGTGTATGTTTAAGAATATTCACTCGTGTGTGCAATGCCAATACATTTTAAGGTCTTTTAACCCACCATTGCCCTACTTTACAAGACCTGCTGATGTCACCCACCTTAGAAAAGCTATTGGATTCTCTTCAGCCATATAAGCTTTGTGGCACATGTGATATGTATGTAGCACTATAGTGCATACAACTAGATAGGTAAGGCTTCTAATTTCAATGATGGTGTCTGTTAGACACTTGCTAGGCATATAAGCTCTGTGGTGTCTCCGATAAGTAGGTAGCACTATAACACATACAACTAGGTTGGTAGGAGTTTGAATCTCAAAACAGCTAACTGTAATACTGTATATATATATATATATATATATATATATATATATATATATATATATATATATCTGTGTGTGTGTGTGTGTGTATGTGTGTGTGTGTGTGTGTGTGTGTGTGTGTGTGTGTGTGTGTGTGTGTGTGTGTGTGTGTGTGTGTGTGTGAAGCATATCCACTGTGGCTGTCGTGCATGTTGGTTATATCATTTTGAGGCCTGTTGACCCCCCCCATGGCATTACCTTACAGGGCCTATTGATGTCATCCACCTTAGATGCACCATTTGAAACTCTCAACGCCATATCAGTGAACTGTACAGATTTATGCAGAATGTCCAGATTTATGTTACATATATGTGGTCCATGTCTCATAAAAATGGAGTTTTCTATCAAATCACTAGCAAATCAGTGTGAGTTGAAGTCAGAAATAATGACAGACATTTGAGCTTCACATGTTATACCCTTCTGAAAATTCATGTTGAAGCAAAACCTGTTACCCTATCATTTGTCTAGGTTTGTAAGAGCAATATCTCAAAAGTGTCCTTATTTTTGGGAGTTTACAGAAGGCTTTGTCCAGCTTAATTGTTGTAAGAGGTTGTGAGGTATGTCCACCACATATAATCTCTGTGGTGCATATGATAAAGACGTAACACTATAGTACATGTAACTAGATAGGTAGGGGCTCTAATCTCAGTACTGCCAACTGTGTGAGTGTATGCATTTGTTTATACATATCCCATGTAGCCATCTTTCCTGTTTGTCTGGGTGTGATGGTTATACCATTTTGTGTGCCTGTTCCACCATGTTAACTCCCCCATTGCCAACCTTGTCAGGCCCTACAGATGCCATCCAGCTAGAAGCACAGTTACACATTTTCTAACACAATAGCACTGGTGAGTGCAGTACTCATGTATGTCTGTAGTGTACATAACTAGATAGGTAGGTGTTCTAATCTCAAAAGTGGCAACTCTGCGTGCATGTGTTTTTCAATACATTACCTCATGCAGCAGTGTGTGTGCAGGTGAGATGGCTCTACCATTTTAAGGAGCCTGTTAACACCCCAGTGACAATCCTTACAGCACCGGCAAATGTCACCCACCTGAATAGCAGTGGCACTTGCGTTATGCATATAGCACTATTGTATGTAAAACTAGGCAGGTAGAGGTTCTACTCTCAACAGGGGCAGTTTATGAGTGTGTGTGTGTGTGTGTGTGTGTGTGTGTGTGTGTGTGTGTGTGTGTGTGTGTGCGTGTGTGTGCATGTGTGTGCGTGTGTGTGTGTGTGTGTGCATCCCCTTACTGCAGTGTGACTGTGTTAGTGCCACCAGCATACCTCTCAAGCCCTCAGAGAAAGACATCTGGATAAAGCCATACAGAAAATTGGGACAAATGCCAAATATTAAGCTCAATCTTCACATATTGCTGTGACAAGCATAGAAAGTGGATAGCATAACAGATTGTACATTTGCATGCATTTTCTGAAGGGTATGAGTTGTGGCACAACAATATCCATCATTATTCTCTAACATTAGTGTTTCATAATTTTCCACAAATTTGCCAGAAAACCATAATGTTATGACAAATGAAACGAAAATATGTGGCAAACATCAGGACATTCTGCAGAAATATGTAGAGGTGAGAGGTATAGCCACCATCTGTACCATCCTGCAGGTTGCAGTCTATGTTTGGTCAGGTGTGACTTCTGACAACAACTCAGACAATATAGAGGTCCCCAGAGTATAGAACAACAAACATTTCCTAAAGTTGTCTACTAGTTGCATAAAACAGGTATTTCATATACACTCACAACCTAGGGACCCAGGGACTGACACCTCACTCAAACTCACATACACACAGTAAAATGATGCCACCCACATCACACTACCTATACCTTAGCATGTATAGGCTGTGTATTGCGTGCATCTGGCAGAGTTAGTTAGGAAATACTGTCCTCTCAACTGCTGCAGTCACAAGGTAAGTCACTCTTCTTAACAACAAAGAATGGGGTAGTAGACTGTGGTAGTTTATCTGTGGTATTGTTTAATGCTATGAGTAATAGCATTAGCTAAAGTAATGTCACACAAACAAGCTGTCATATTAGCAAACCAAAGGAAGTCCTGTCTGTTGCACTTGCTTTGGGTAAGGTATGTCCTGCCAACTGTTCCAGTAGTACAAGACGTGTCCCACAGTCCACATTTGATAAGGTGGCAACCCCAATCTGTGTTGCCTATGTGTGTTCAATATGTAGACATGTGGAGGTCCTGTGAGTAGCTGCTGCTCTTAATGGCCCACATGTATCTAGGCATGAATGCTAGCTGCCACCATCCACATATGTAGGCAGTCCCTAAGGCTGTGTCAACTGTAAGTAGTGTGCTGTCTGCCATTGACCCACAAACTGCTGTTAACATGCTGCAATGAAGTCATACAGTGGGTATGAAATGGTGCCAATGTCCTGGCCTCAAGCTGAATGCAGACAACAGTAACAGTACACCATGCAGCAAAGACATGGGACCACTATTTCTCACATCAATGACAACCCCAAAAACACACAGACTGTGTTGACAGACCTGGGTACTCAGGATGATAGCACTGTCTCATTCAGGCATCAAGTACTAGCAGTGGTCAGAAAATGGTTGTACATGGTTGAACAAATAGGTAAAGGGACTGCATCCAGACAAAAGGTAGACATTACCTCTGTATAGTCCTCAGTCAGTACAACAATACATTATCAGCATGGCCAATCTGCTATGTACCTATGCAGACATCAGCAGCAACTGTAAAGGCTATGTTAACACCCACAAATGTTATCCATGGCTTTCAACACTTGTTCCATGCAGACAGCCTTGAATCAGTACTGCCCCACTGGGTATTGGTCAGGTTGAACACAGATGGGCAGTGGCATGCCTATATTGTAATGTTGTGCTCAGCCCTTCAACAGCTGCCCCACATATGAGAGTATAGCTCTATGCACATTACATTATTGCTATGATGGCTTAGTGGTTAACTACTGTGACTATGGTGTGCAGGGTCCTGAGTTCAGGACTTGTAGAAGCTGTTTATTTGTTGGGAGGGTGGCCTAATGGTTCAGGTGTTTGCCTTACAAACACAAGGTGCAGGGTTTGAGTCTTACAAAGGATACTTTTCTAGGCTTAAAATGGCTCACAACAGCAGTTAGCTTAGTACTATTCTATAAACCTATAAACCTAAACCAGCACAACAGGCCTGAATCACATATGATACAGCAAAAGAAAAAAACTGATGGAGAGACAGGTTTGTCACACAGAGGCTGCCCTGTCTCATGAATGCACTCCCCAAACATGTCAAACACAGTACCATGCAGACCCTCATCAACTTCAAGGTTAAGTGGATGGGAAAAAGCAAAACATCTGTCCCAGAGGTCCAACTTGTGTCCAACAATGCCATGGGCAACAGCTGCTGATCGATGATTCTGTTGGGGGTAAAGTAAGGGATCCAGGGTCAGTACTCTAGTAACCTCCTCTGTAACTATGAACCTATGATCCTATGGAACACCCAGGTGACATGTATCAAGACTAGCTTGATGTGTTAAAGGGTATGCATGCAAGGTTATGCTGTCTGCCCCCATTGTTCCTCACACACTGTTCCACGTATATGCACCTAGGTAAACATGCACATATACAGCCATACCTTGGTGTTGAAAAAGTCTCTGTGTTGCCACTCTGCCATCCTGAGCTACTATGATGGCAGGAGCTCACCACGACTTACACAAACAGACACATAGAACAGAAACAGAATAAGGTCTGTGAGACAACAATCAGTCAGTAGTACCTACAGCAATAAAACATCATGGCACAAAGGTAAATACACTTTGATGTGTACACATGACAAGTGCCAGCAGACAGCACCTTACAGGACATAACAATACTACACCACAAAGTGCCATTAACTGCACTATATTCACACTGTGCATAAGACACATATTAGCATGTCCCTGGATCGATGGTATGGATAACAGGGATGTTGCACAGGTATCATCACATGCACAGGGTGTGGTGTGGGGTTGCCAAAAGCCTAGGCTGTGCCATACAGTTGGCATTGTGTGTGTGTGTCTGGAGGTGTGCTGGTCAGCTGGGCCATGGAGATGAGCTGTGTGCATCTGTCGGTGACGTGCATGTGACAGTGATCTGTGAGTTTGTGCATGCACACAGTCAAGCCATATGCTAGACCTACACGAGGGTATGTTGGACAGCCATGGACCATATATGACAGAATGTACAGTTCACCGTCTCTGGCCATAAACACGGGAACTGGTTCTGCCAGGAGTGGTACTGGCCCCACCATACCCAGGGCCAGATGAGTACTACTTCCTGTTGGTGACCAGTGTCTGCTGAGTCTGTGTCCCTCACAGGACCACCCAGGACCACATGCCCATGGTCTGCCACATTGTGGTGTGGACAGCACCCACCCTTCAGTACTGCTGGTGGTACTGCCACTACAGGAGTGTGAATGTGCATGGACATGTGGGGTCTCAGCTGATGTTGTTGCTGACCTACGTCAATGTGTCCGATGCCCTACTTCCACCACATGTTCAAGCACAGACATTGCAAGGTTAAGGATTGACACTGTCTCACTCCACTGTCTATCCACTACATTAGCAGAATGACACAAGGCATCACCAATGCTGTGGAGGGAGTTATGCCAGGCAATGTGCCATCCATGACCCTGAGTATCAGTCTAGTGTACCATTCACAACATGCCTGTGCCTCCATGATGGACAGAAACATGTTTCCAGTGGCACATGCTGTGACACCTCTGACAGAGTCTGGAAGGGCAGCAGTCCCCCTTCAAGCATCCTTCTCAATCTGCCTGTGTGGGACCTTGCCAGCTGTCTGGTTATGGCTGGTATCTACAGTCACAGATGCCATAGTTGCCACACCCCCCTGTTCAATGCCACCCACCCTCTGACTGCCCAATATCTGTGGCTGCTGGGGACAGGGTATATGTGGGCATATTGACCGTGTGCGGGGACATTAAGGGTAGAAGTGAGATATCAATCAATGGGACAGATTCAGCCCCAACAACCCCATCTGTGCCTCACAATGGCCACCATCATCATCAGAGTCCAATGAGACACTGACATCAGGTTGTGAGGGGGACACACTCCAACCCTCATGGTCATCTGTGAGGGGAAGACAACATGACAAAATTAATCCCTGCACTACAATGTCTGCTGATTCACACACACACACACACACACACACACACACACACACACACACACACACACACACACACACACACACACGTGAGGTGCCACAAAGGCATTATGCAGACCACACCTTCTGACTGATGCCATGCACAACAGACAATCAGACCACAACAGACACACTCTGGACAGGCCCTCAACAACATGCACTCAATGTTGCTAGTACTATGCACCTGTGAGATACGTGATAAGTCTGAGTATGTGAAGGACCATCACCGAAAACACAGTGCACCTGTTTACACAATAGTAATGCACCCCTGTATAGCAGACCGGCTACACCTATTCAAAACTATGTGCTAATATGTTACAGCTCCTGCAAATATGCTACTGTGATTACCAATGTGATGCACCGCAGTGAACACCACCACAAGTGAACATGCATGTATTACAATATGGCTAAGCTTAACAGTTGTGTCCAAGGCAAACTGACAGCTCTTAATACGCCTGGGATATAGATGTGCCATACAGTTTCCCAGTCAGTGTGGTTGATATGGGTGTTCTGGCACTGTGTAACACCTGTCTCATGTACACCGATGAACAGCCATCTACGAACACCAAGGAACACACTGTGTGACAGATTCAATGACAGTAGGAATCTGCAGTCCATGATCTCTTCCTGTCAAGGCCGCATATTTGTCCCCAAACAGGTTGTCAACACAATCAGTACACCTCACACACTATCCGCACCTACACATCACACAAACACATCTGCAGTGGTCCTCAACATACACATCCACAAACAAAGGGGATCTCCAAGGCAAAGCCACACGTGAATGCCACAGCCGTATACAGCACATACCACACATGGTCACACAGCTGTTTCTTACAGCCACACAGGTGTTATCACATGTCAAACATGTTACACATAGGGAGACTCCATTGGAGACACATTGATGTGCCTATCATCTGGCTGTGTATGTGGATGGTCACAGTTACTTGTGTGTCAGGTGATAGACTCCATCATATTGCATATGCACTGCTGTTTCTCACCAACAGGTACTGTCATGAGTCTGTCACAGTAATTGTGCCTGGTCTGACATGTACGCCCCTGGACACTGATTATGTGTCCCAGGCAGGTATATCCGTAGCCTTACATGGCATTCTGCTGTCACCCAGACTGATGCCGCAATACAATCAGGAAATGATTGCCCTTAACATGTGCCCTTTTATCTCATGATATTCTAGAGGTTCCAGTACCTATGAGTTTGGGATGATATGGTAAACAGACACGATGGTCTGCAAGAGATGGCCTCCACCTTTCTTTACTGGTCTTCATGCATCTGGCAGTGGTTCTTTCCAACCCCATAGTGACTCCATTAGTATATGTGGTGAGGTTATCACTACCAACATACAACTATCAGTGCAGCACACATTGAAGGCCATGCTGCTAAATGCTAGAGGTGTACATATGAGTCTGCTCTCATTGCAAGCAGTCTTAACCCTAGGATCTGCAGACATCTGTGCAGTCACACAGACCATGGTTCCCAGCTGCAGAGAGCACCACAAGCTTACCTGGTCAGCCATCGTATCATACATTCAGAACCCAAAATGTAGACAGTCATGCCATGGGACATGGGATTTCAGTAAATATGACACACATACACACCTCCATGCTGTACATCAAGTAACATGCCCAGGGGACACTGTAGGGGTAGTTCACCATTGCCAGCACACACCTATTCAAATCACAGCTAGCTACCAGCCCCCACATGTGATCAGGAATCCCATTCTGTCTATATGGGCCTCATCAACTGTATTAGGAGTTGGATCTGTACCCTGATCCTGAGTCAGTTGAAGGACCATAACATACATTGTAAGACATACCCATGCCAGCACACAAATGGCCAGAGAGCCATCAACAGTGGAATTACACACACACATTGGTGTGGCCAGGGGCTACCCCCATATGAGGTGAAGGTATATTACAGTTGACACTACACAACACGGGTTACCACTGCAGCATCCCTACAGTGTCATCCTCTGTGGCAAAGCAACCATCATGTGGTCACATTTGCAGTCACCATCTCCCACAATACCTGCCTAGATAGGGTCAGCCATACATACACCTTCCACGTGTACTACATCCTCCTGGGGGGTATAGAAAGCCTCACAGCCCCCAAATCCTCATTAAGGACCAGCAGCAATATCCACAAATACACACAAGTGCTATATGTGCATTTGTATAGTTGCATGTAGTCAGCTATACCCGACAGGCCTACATCATCCTCTCCTAGGATCTGTACACCTAACAAATCATGGTGATGGAAAAATGGACACCACTGGGAAAACATAGTAAACGATTTAACCACTCAAAGTTAAATTCTTTCAGCTTGACACAGAAGCCTTCATCAGAACAAAGAACCCTTAACACTAAAGCTCTAATATACTAATATTAATTCAATTCAACCAAGCAAAACAACATTTCAATTAATTCCAAAAATGTTTTCTTAAAAGTCCAAACCATGTTTGTAAAAATGTAAAACATTCCACACACAAGAAACATGTATTAAAACACAAATATAAAAATGAATAAAAAATTCAATTCATTTACATTTGTTTAAATCAACATTCCTGTGCAAAACTGCTTTATAATTGGCAACAACATTTAAACCTGGAATGTTGTATGCATTAAATCCTACCTGCCACTTTAATTCTCTGTAATTTAACTCACTGTTTCTATTTCCTTTGAAATCACTAGGTATATGATCAATAACTGCAAAATAAAACTTTGTATAATTTTTGCAGTTTAAAACATGCTTGGATAATACATTGTCCAAAGTCTTACTTTAATAGCAAACAGATGTTCACACATTCTCTTCTTTAATGGTTTGTTAGTTTTTCCTATATAAAAGGCCATACAGGCTGAGCACTTTGCTAAACATACCACATAAGAAGAACTGCAA
This sequence comes from Protopterus annectens, assembly GCF_019279795.1. Taxonomy (NCBI): domain Eukaryota; kingdom Metazoa; phylum Chordata; order Ceratodontiformes; family Protopteridae; genus Protopterus; species Protopterus annectens. The sequence continues at coordinate 1,159,787,369 of NC_056733.1, forward strand.
TTAAAAAAAAAATTGTTACTAGTGCAAAGCTCAAAAAATGGACCTTCAAAATTGCAATTTAAACACTTAAAACTGCCCCAAATGCCTATCTGACTTCCTCAATGTCTCTTCTCTAATAATTATTTAAAGTTATTCATCCTTTTATTAATAAATAAAGGTGACAACCCTAAAATGCTCTTTAAATGACTGCTTGCCTCTAAAATTCTCCAATTGTTCTTAATGATGTCCCTGATGTTACTACTATCACTGTGAACACCAATGCCATAGACAATGTCCAATCGCTGGTATCTAAAAAGTGAGAAGGTCCACTGGTTCTAACTGTCTCATCCTGCACATTTCTTATCAATCTAGAGGGATATCTCCTACACCTAAACCTATGGTGTAGTTGTTCCAGTAATTCATCTAGAAATGACGTGCAGGTAGTTACCCTTTTTAATTTAACCACCTGACCCTTAATAATATAATGTTTTATATAGGAAGGGTGCATGCTGGAGTAATGCAACAGTGTGTTGCTAGCTATGTTCTTAAAACTTATAACTGAACCCAACTTTAAAGTATCAACATGTTTTAACACTTCCAAATTAAAAAAAAACAAATATTCAAGTGGTTCAAAACATAAGAAAACTGCAAAAAATCAGTTCTCTTATTAATAGTTTCAACAAACACATTTAAATCTGCTTCCCTTCTTTCCCAAACAAAAAATTTATCATCAATAAAATGAAAATAATATTTAACCTTACCACAACCTTGCATCTTGGAAAGAATGTACATCACCCAATATGCCATTACCAAATTAGCATAATTAGGGGCCATTCCTGCCCCCATTGCCACCCTGGCTTGTAAAAATTACTCACCCTCGAAAGTGAAAAACTTATTGCAAAGAATTTGTTTGATACATTGAAGCATAAATTTACACTCACCTACCTCAAACTCTTTGCTGTCTATCCACGTGTCCCACCCATTCCAAACCAAATTCATGTGGAATACATGTGTATAAAGACTTTACATCTACTTTAACCAGCAGATAATCAGGGCTTACAACATTTGTTTAAAAAAATCAAAGGGATCCTTGATGAAAAATTCACTTCTTTGCACTATTTTAAGTAAGGCCCTATCTATAAATTTAGCCACTGGTTCCAACTTAGACACTTGTGTCAATGCAATTGGTTTGTAAGGGGGATTCCTTGCATCCTTGTGCACCTTAGGTATCCTGAATAGACAATCAGTCTTTGGTTTAACAACTTGAAAAAATGAGAACATCAAATCTGAAACGGTCCCATCACACAAATTTTCATTCAACCATAAATCAATGTAGCTGTATGCTTTGAAAACATCACTTTTACTAATTTTTTTATAAAACACTTCATCATTTTACAGCATATGCATACTATCAATATAGTCATGTTTATTAACCACAGCCATAGCCCCCCTTATCCACTTTCATCACTCTAATTGAAGAATCTTCACTAATCAACATAAAGCATTTCCTATCTAATTCAGGTAAATTGTGAAATCTGTTAACACTTTTTTACTTAACAACTCTCTATTCTCTCTTTCACACAGCTCCTCAAAATACTTAATAGATGTAGGGGAGATTAAAACACTAGCAACAACAAAATCAGGTTTATATTCAACATTTTGTATGTCATCAAATAAAAGCTTTAAATTCAACTTTCGGGTAAACTCCTTTAAGTCAACAATAGTCTGCACCAAGTCCGATCTGCACAAAGGGACAAAGGAGAAACCTTTGCTTAAAACACAAGTCTCTTTTTCAGTAAATTGTCTGTTTGACAAATTATAAATGTTAAAATCCAACGGCATTACCTTGTGCCCTGTAGCATTTAATGGTCTCTCTTTCTCTGAAACAGAGTATAAGTTCCTTTCTGTGCCATGGTGCTGACTGTTTTCACCCAGGAACTCTTTATTTGACTCGGGACATTCACCCCCTGAAGTTGTTGGATAAACCATTGTCTCCTGCTGTCTGTGAAAATTGTTGTCCATTCCTCTCCTTTTGTTCTAAATCTTTCAATCTCCTTTTTTTTGCTGACCAAATTCAATTTGTTGACTTCACTATTGCTGCTGCCATATTCCCTACACATCACCACATCTTCAAATACACTTTCAGATTCAGAGTTGGAGTTTGTACTATTTCTATTGACATTATGGTCTTCCTTGGATTCATAAAAAGCATGTTCCCTAGCTATTTTCTTTTCTTTCTTCTTTTTAATATTCTCACTCAACTTTTCCACTTTGGACTGAAACATTTCGAGTTTGTCATTGATTTCCTTGAAAGCAGCAGCTAGCAAAAGTTTGCCCAAGAGACCATTAATCTACTTATTCAACTTGGTCTCTTCTTCCTGCTTCTGATGTTCCCTTAGTAACCTAAGAAAATCCAACCCTGCCATTTCACATACATAATTCCATTTTTCTTGGAATGATACTCCATAGTATCCACTGGGTTTGTTTAAAACTCTTAAACCCTTGGGTACCCTTTTTGACCGAATACATACTGTCCATAACAGGGATGACATACCTCTGTCTGAGACAAAGTACGGTAAGTGGCCATTTTGGAGCAATGTCTCTTTAGCGTGTACATAAGAATGGGATCAGTCCTGCAAACCTGCACAACAAACACAGAGCTTACATTGTCTACATCCACTACAGACAGTTATCTCCCCTACTGCACATATGTCTGTAACAACACAGAAATCACTTGCATCCACTCACTTGTGGTCAAAGATACCAGCTATACCAGTGCTGTTGTTATAGCATACTGGATGCCTGACAGAGTCAGTGTAGGCTTCACCCCCTGTCTTCCCCATTAGTACATTAGGATGTCCACAGTAACTTAACTCATCTCCTATATGTAGGGAACAGGTCACCACTGCCATGTGAAAGTCATGGTATACATTTACCATGGGAGCCTACCACATCACAGGATGCATCCTATATGACCCCAAGCATAACCTTGCAACATCATAAGGCATTGTATTCAAAGAAGGTCTGACTATCTCCTTTGTCTGAGCCTTGTGAGGGATGACTACTGTCACCCCTCTATACTAAGGTGAGCCATCCACCATTCAGTCACAGGATAGACCCAGCAGCCTAACTCATCTGTTCTGCAAGGCCATAGCACAGTTTATAGTGAACTCCATTAACAAGGACATTGGTGACCTGCACACACTCCATCTTTGGCAGTTAGGCTTTGTCAAGGAAGGGTTAATGTCTGTTACACTTGATTGACCTATATGAGACAGCCACCAAAGCCATGGACAAAGAGTGACAGTGCAAACTGCCTACCTTGACCTGGACAAACTCTGTGACAATATAACCCACCTAGCCATTATAGATTTAACGCTCCCAAGTATACATCACACCATATGTTACCATGAGGTAGCACAGTGGTGCACTGAGACAACCCTCCTATTCCACAAAGGGGAATCCACCTCAAGCGGTTGACCCATAACTAATGGTGTAACCTGTTGTTCTGTGTTTGGACCTCTGTTATGTGTGATGTACACTTCCGAGATGCAGGTAGCAGCCATTAGGCTATGTCCAACCATGTCTGTGGATGACTGCATGCTTTGTGCCATCACCAGATTCCCTAGTGATGTGGACATCTGCCTAGGAGGGTCTCACACATATACATGACTGTTGCCAGACACATGGCCTCAGGCCGCATAACAGGACATGCAGTGTCAACCCCTTTGGGGAGAGTGACATCACCACATATTATCATAGTACTAACAATATCCTAGGCACGCAATCAGTCATGAGGGATCTGTGGACACAGGTGTTTGGCAACATGACATTTCACCATAATGTTGCTTCAGTTGTAAGGCAAACCTTCTACATGGCCCAAGTCATACATAAGGGCGTGTCATCAGGGGACTTGGGGTATAAACATCCCTGTATTCCCCCCAGTAAGGCCCATTATTGTCTATAATTGCCTGTTCATCATACACATCAGACAGCACATGCAGCAGCTGGGGACATCACAGAGGTTCCCAGCAGGGAATGCCAGGGCCTCAAACATCTACCATGCACAGATAGGCTATAAGCTCAACCCCCTACCCAATTTCATATGTACTACTCAGCAGTGACCTTAGTGTGGCATGCAAGGTGATCACAGACTCCACATTGATGGGACTGCTGCACACGTGCAGCTCATGCTCAACTCTGTTAACACACACACACACACACACACACACACACACACACACACACACACACACACACACACACACACACACACACACATACCCTTAACCTGGTTTGTGACATGAACTGGGCTTGTTGGCAGCTGAGATGTGTGTCCCATACACTCACCCTGCTGGGGCATGGGCACCCTGTCCACATCAGGCAGGGTAGCTATTTACACCTTTGCAGGTATAACCTGGATAACTGGATGGTTAACTGCACATACACCTTTGGGATACCACCTGTGTCCCTGTTAGACTGGTCCATCCAGTGCTGCCTTGCATACACATGGGCTAATATCTGGCCTAGTCATGTGGGTACTCAGGGCCCATAGCCTGGTAACCTCATATGGTACCAGGAATATCAGTTATGGTCTGAGTGCTGTGACAAACTGTGTTGATATGTGTCCACACCCATCACTGCCATCAACTGTTGTGTGTCCCCTATGGGCAACATTACAGTATCATGTCATCCAGCCTACACCCAACAAATAGGTGAGGGGTACTATAAGTGCATGTGGACATTTTAGCAGCATCTGTGCTACATAACTGAGAGCACTGCATATGTGGTGTAGGCTGCCCTCCTCATAGGTGTCCGACATCTGCAGTATGCAGATGTTTTTGGAATGTGTATGTGTGCTTGATAGATGTAGACCCCCTGCCAGACAAATGTGGATTTCCGCACAACAGTTGGACAATACATGATGGCTGTCCCCAGAGTTTGGGGAATGTGTCTCTGACATGACAGACCCCTCAGAAAACCGTAATGGTACATTCATATCTGGTACTGTATTCATTCCCTTACATTGTATGCTGACTATGTATGCACTGCTCCTGAGGCAGAGCCACTGTCCCCCACTACTACTACCTATGACCTGAGGTCCTGCTGCAAGGGGTCATCAGGTATGTAACCATAGGTGTCAGGCAATGACATACAGGTGTGGCGTACACAGTGACCTAGCCAGAGTACATCAGGAATGGTTATGGACACCTGGACAATCTTTAAACTATGCCTGTATGACATTCACAGACTGAGAGTGGCTCATTGACAATACATGATGTGATATGCCAGCTGTATCCACCAGTACTTACTGTCACTGTTGTACAATAGACAATGCAGTAGCAGTCATATGTGACCTGACCATTGCTGGGGTGACTTAGGGGCCAGAGCTGTGATCTATGTTACTGCAGACAGAGCCATAAGGGATGGCTGTAGGTGCTGGACAGCAGACTAACAGCAACATGTCATTCCAAGAAATGTTGTTGAGAACTACTGTTGAAATTCCTATTTCCCATGACTGCATCTCGCCATCTGCATTCCATTACATGCTTAATTCTATGACATACCTGGTATAGTGTTGTACTCCTTTATGAGAAGAAATCAAGTGGTACTCTCCTAGGAAATCACAGTCTGTCTTCAAGAAGAAGGTGTCAGGCCTGTTTACCATAAGCAGCAGCTTGCCTTTTGTAGGTAATGCTCATGAATGGGTGACTGCCTGTACACCAATCTGTGACTCCCACTTGCTAATAGCATCCAGAACAGCTGGGTTGCCTTTTCATTAACCAATGGCATGGCAACACAGTCTTTTAATTAAGGCCTTCATGTAGGCCTTGCCCCTTTTCCTGGTCTGTGAGGAGGACATTATTGAGGTGTGGGAGCTACAGCATCACAGAGGGTAGGTAAAAATACTGTCCACTGTTTGGATTGATGTGTTATATCTACAGTTTTGCATGCTATGTCTGGCCATTGTTAATAGACTTTCAGATTCTCTAGCAATGTACTGTTTAACAGTGTATGTTGAAGTCTGTAAGGAGACAGGCAGATGTGAGTGTCATACATCTGTTTTATATGAATGTGCATGCTGTTGCAGTTGACGCTGGTCTATCAGCTGTGTATGTTTGTAGGGGAAGACTATGACATGTCTTTTTCACCTGAGCAGTCCTCTACCCTTTATGTATGAGTGTTGTATGGATGCCCTGTTCTAGGTGTTTTGTAGGTATGTTAGGTCTGTAGCAGACAGCCTGACATACTGTTGCATGTGTAGCAGGCCACAGCAGCTGCAATTTGGCCAGGAGTCAGAATAGGGATTGTGAAGACATTGGGGTACAGCAATCTGTTACTGTCAGTGAGGGAGTGGTGTCAGCTGCTGTGTTACAGCATGGCCAGGTTGAGGGTACACCTACCAGTCCAGGTGAAGCACATGCCTCTAGTACATATGTTATGTAACAGTACCATCCAGAGAGTGATAGGCAACATTTACAACACATATTCACATTTGTGACATGTGTCCCCCCCTGCAGGCCTTTAATGTGCTACTGTGGGTGGCAATGACTGCGGTAGGAGCAACCAGTTTTGCTGGACATTGCAGGGCTCAATTATTCCTATGTTGTAGTGACATGCATGTAGTTTTCATGCCACGGACTGGACTGTAGGCCAGGAATGTGAATGTCCATATGTGACACATGCTAGGAATGTAACAGATAGTCGTTATTATGGCATGTGTATTTGTAAGACATATGTACATGCATACAGTGTGTTACACAGGACTGGCATGGACATGTGTGTTCAGATGGGTATGACATGTGACACTGAGTTGTCTGTCATGATTTTGTAACCCCAATCTGCACTGCCTTGCTTGCCAGTATGTGGGCACATAGAATAGGTTGTATGACAACCCTGCCATATCTAGGGGGCACAACTGTGGACATTCAGTAGCAGTCTGTGCAGTTCTCAGCTCTACCTGATATTAAAGGTCTCCCATATATCCAGCAGCATTTATTTGTCTGTGTACTGGTTCAGTGTCTGCATCAGAGGCCCAACTACACTGTGATTTTTCCCAGTATATATAGGAGTAATGTGTCACTGGCAATCAGGATATGTTTGCAATAATACTAGCTGTTCTCCTGAGCTGAGTTGGTGTAGTGGTGTGTTGTTCTGATTGTAGTTCAGAGGGGCCTGGGTCCAATACTTGGCAGTATTGTCTTTTTCCCTAATGTGACATCACTGTACTACATGATATATTTACAAAAGCATCAATAGTTCCCCCAGAGCTAAGTTGATCTAGTGGTGTGTTGCTATGACTGCAGGTCAGAGGTTCCTGGGTTTGAGACTTGGTAGAGTTGTCTTTTTCCCCTAATGTGGCATCACTGTATTGCATGATATATTTACAAAAACATCAACAATTCCCCAGAGCTCAGTTAGCCTAGTGGTGTATTGCTCTGACTGTAGTTCAGAGTGTTCTGGGGCCAAGACTTGCCAGGGCTGGTCATTTTATTGTTGTGCAGAACAGTGTCTGAATCAGATAGGGTTATTAAAGCAGTTTTAAGCAGGTTTGCACAGGTTAGGGTGATGGGCCAAGATACCAAGTAGTGGTTAGCCCACTTAAACCTGCTCTATTTCCAAAAAAAGAAAAGAAAAAAGGGGTGATAGGAAAGTGGTGAAATGGGTGCAAGCAGGGGGAAAACAATATGAAAGGCAGGTAGGGATGTGCAGGATGGGTATAATAAAGGACTATAGCTATCCATTTCTTCTACAGCAACAGTTGTGCATGTTGTGGGCAATTTGGAATTTGGAGCTCCACATCCCACAGGAAGGGGTGTGGGCAACATAACTTAGTTAATTAATTGGTGTGATGGTTGATATCAGTGTATGTGGGGGCAAAATGGAGAGCTATGTATGCAACGATATTTTTTTGTGAGACAGGTGCCCTTTTTTCTCAGAGAGTGCAATGTTGGGGAAAGGTTGCAGGTACGTTTGGGGAGGTAAGTTGGGTAGGAGAGCTTGTATTTGCAGATAGACAAAGCAGACAAGACAGCAGACAGGGGTGGTATATGACACATGAGAGGGTTAACACCTTGGATGGGGAGGGTGGTTGGGAATCAGAAGACCAAGTGCCCCTAGATGGAAACAGTGGGACTGAGGTCCCCACCCATGGGCAGTTACCATGGCTCCTTCATGGCCCTGAAGGTGGCTGTGCTTGGGGCTGAGTGCCGGGGCCAGCCTGCCCCTTGAGGTGCACCACTCTGCCCTTGATCTAGCACAGTTGGTCATCCAAATTATGCTGGAGGACCTTGTACACCATCCCTGAGAGCTGATTATGGGTAACATGATTTTCTCCACACTATCACTGAGGGGGTAGGGGCCCCTTCCCTTAAGGCAGTTCCACCCAAGGGTGGTGCAGGATCAGCAAAGGAGGCAGCTCCAGCTTGCGTCACAGTCATGCTGAGACCCAGTGCCATGGCCAGATGAGGTGGGACAGGCAGATCCACTGAGATCGGCCTACCCAAATGTGCTATGGTGTTGAGGTTTGTCAGTGTATTGGTTAGTCATGCACAAACCATTTAAACATTAGTTATAACAGCATGCATGGGTGTTTCAATTAACCCAGAACAATAGAATTGCATAGCATACAGAACATAGGCATAAATGTAATAACAGTCATCATTGTAACAGCATGTCAGTAACAGTTACAGCAAAAGGCCTACAACAGTGGAATTTCAACAAGGTATGCTTGTATGCAACCATTGAAATATATGACCAGTAATACAACACAAGTCCCAACATTAGGTTTTAAGAACAGCATACCTGTAGTATCAGAATAATAATTTGTGATACAAATAAGGGGCGGGGGGAGAAAAATATTCCATTAACAACTGTATAGGCTATATTTTTCACAACAGTACTGCTCAATATTCTACAGGTCTGCCCTTACTTTACATCTCCCTGTGCCTTATACCTTCTGTAGCATGTACATACCTGTCAAGCTGTTGACCTGGAATGGTATGGGCCAAGCTGTAAGAACTTTAGGTACAGAACTACAGGGGACTCATACATGTCAGTGTTACATATATGACAAACAAAGTGTACTCTGCACTGATGTTGTGTGAGTGTGCTACTGGCATACTTCAACTGGATTTATATCTGTGTCCAAGGTTATTGGCAACAGTGATCACTAACCATGACAGTGTGACACTTATGAAACATGTATTGGGCAGAGTGCATAGAGTATACACCTATCCTGCTGTCATTCATAGGGATGGTGTTGGACTATCAGCACACATACACAGACACACCAAGTATACGGCTGTACCAATGGTAGGACATTTAATTTGTCTTATTCAGTTGAAATACTACTGCACTTCATGATATTTTATTTAATGAAATCTTATCAACTTGCTGAGCACTGCTGTTCACACACTACTACATCTGGACACAGAATATTATTATACCCTTCATACAGCAATTACAGGCATTTCTTTACCTGTAAGTCCTGTAGAGAAAATATCTGTTAATGCTACATGACTGTTTCTGTAAATAATCAAGACTACTTGTCTGTTACTATAGATACATCTTAGTACCAGTCCCTGGATTCAAACCCTGGTCTGTGTGTGGAAAAATGAACACCATATGTATTGTTTATCACACTGAGCTACTGGGCCACTACTGTGTGCCAATTGACTGATTTGTGCCTAAAGCTCACCTGGTGACAAAGTCTGACCTGGTAATGTAGGTGAAGTGTCCTAAAAGACTGCAGTGACAGCTGTACATACATGCATGAGATTCATGCATGACAGAGATAGTAGGTGAAGTGTGTTAATAGTTGGAATGCAGATGTACACATTTAACCCCTAGTGGATGGGAATATGTGTGATCTGTACAGACCATATCGGGCTGCTGGGTTGCCCACCTGACCCATATACATTTGCAGAATGTGTAATTGCAGTCTACAGATATTAGTAGCACAAAATCCACTGAAGTCACCACACGGAGATAGTCACTGGAAATAAAAGCTTCTTTATTCAGAACAAAACCACACAAGCGCTTTCACGTAGCTATACTACGCTTCTTCAGGTGTAATAAAACATTGAAAAAGGCAAGCTTATATACAGAAAGCTTTTGGCGCTCAAACTAACAAATTAAACAATAATAGAATAATTACTATCACATAATCTTTCCCTCCAAAATCTGTTTAAAAAAACAGTGCTGAAATAGACTAAAAACATTTAAAAACAGTTTAAAAACAATTTAAAAATTGAAACATGAATGCCTTAAACAAACAGCGTTAAAGTGAAGCAGCGAAACCTGTCGCTGTAACAGCATAAGCCAACTAAGGCAATTGCCTCACAACGCTAAGTGATAGTGCGAGATCATGATCAAAACAAAAAACAAAAGACAACATGAGTTGAATGTAAATAGACCATATTCCAGTTTACACATGTATTCATATCGTGTATCACGACCCATACTGGGATAGCTATCTAAACACATACAATCCCTGAAGCAAAGCCACAGGAATACAAACATGTTCTATAAATTGTCCCACAGTCGTGTCTGATCCAAGAAATATTTACAACGCAAACAATGCTACGGACAACAGTCCGAGAGTGAGAAACATCCTACTCACATCTACTGTTAATGAACACAGAAAACACATTCTAATATGCAGCTGTTGGCGTATACTAAAGCAACTGCGTCAGCATAATACCATCAGGTCCCATCCTTATAAAAGTCACAAGAAAGCGGGCCTGTGCTGAAAAGAATCGTCCTGCGATCAAAACTGGTCCGAGAGATATAACTGATGCAGTACATTCAAACAACAGATCGAATATGAAAAGCGACCTACTCACCTCTGCTATTTACAGGCACAAACAACATTTCAACATGCAACTAATAACGGGTGCTCAAATACAGCTCCCGTTGACATGATGCCATCATGTTCCACATCTATTAAGAACCATCATCTGGACTAATGCTCTATAATCCAGGTAGCCTATCTATATCTTAAAAATAAAAGTAAAAAATGTAAAAAATATTAAACTGTTGGACAACCCGAACTTGGTCAAAACAACATTCTACCTCCTTTGACATGCGCAGATGGTGCTTTCCTGTCAAAGAACTCATAGACAAAACTGTAATAACAAAATATACGTCCGATTTCATCAATATCCAAATAGTGAGCGCACATTATGGACTAGTGTGCCAAATATATAGCAATAATGAAAAAATAAATAATAAACAATCCAGACAATAAACTGGCAAACTGCATAAATATATATAATATAAAGGAAAAACAAATATATGTTTCACAGGACCACTGACAAGCATAAGTTGTGCCTATAACGTCAAACCATAAATATTCCAAAAAACATAAACAGATCATAAATTAAATACAGAACCGAGTATCTTAAAACAAAAAGATATAGTCAGTCTAAACTAGACTAGTACCTTACCTGAGTATGTGTGATCTGTACAGACCATATCGGGCTGCTGGGTTGCCCACCTGACCCATATACATTTGCAGAATGTGTAATTGCAGTCTACAGATATTACAGTTTCATACTTGCCTGCATCAGCGTATCTACATTCAGGAATGCATATAGCTGAAATGTAAAGGTTAACGCAAGAAAATCCTGAGGGAAAACACACTATAATACTTTACACATTACTATTCAAGGTTCAGATCTTAGTGCAGAAAATATATCAAATTGCATTCTATCTTGTTGTACAGCTCCACATCTACACTTTAGCATAACAGTTCTTTATTGGCCAAACTTCAGTCATTTCATGGTGACATAGCCATGTTTGCTGTGGAGCACTTGTAAAATTGGATTTCTTCAACCACAGATCAGAATACACACAACAATTGGGAGAAAAAAGCTTTAGTGAGGGTGACATGACACAGTGGTTTATTTCATTCACAATTCTGACTGCAGTTGTACTGTATATCCTGTGGATGATGAATGCATGTCATTTTTACCCTCACATTTTTCATTCACGGTGCACTTTATTACATTATCCTTAATATGAATACAGTATATACTTATGTCATTCCTATGCACTATTACTACAGTATTAGCTTCCTTTCATCAATAGTAGCATGTTTGATGCTTTCATCTGTATTGCACAGTACCTGTCATTACTCACTTTTATCAGTCTGGGTCTAAGAACACATTCATTGCAGTACACTCAGAACAGACTATACCTATTGGCAGTTAGCAATGTATTCTTTCTTATTTATAGTACTATATATTGCAAGATAGATCTGTACTAACGACACTGTCAGCACATCCTCACTAGGCACCCTGCATGGGCCTCTAAGTTGTGAGTCCTCTCTTCTGCAGTTGTGGGGTGAGGACACACCATTACTGTCTATCAGATATTCATACTAGAAACTGGTAAAACAATGGTGACCCTACTTACAAACTTGTGAGGCATTGTTGTCCCGAGCATCTTAGGTCCACTGGGCCAAGAGCTCCCCCATTCCCTCACTTCAGGTCATCATAATGATGACGTACCTTCTCATCAGTGTGGGGGATTCCAGTAGCATTGGTGAGGTCATGTACCAGACAGTCCCAGGCTTCAGACTTTTATTCAGAGCCCTGGTACTGGCCCTGCAGCAGTCTGTCACCATGGTCTTTGACAAGGAGCCCAACCATGCCCCTGGACTCCATAATACCCTACTGCTGCACCCAAATGCACACTCCCTCTCCAACTCCAGCCATAGCTCCTGCAATGATAAAACTCCAAAAGGTTCTGGCTATATTTCCAACTATTCAGTTTAAATAAGACTGTTTTCCTGCACTTTGCCACCATTGGTCCATTTTTGAAAATGCTATGCAACACTTAGCAACGTGCAAACCTGCTGAGCCCAGCTGAGCAGTGCTTAAACAGGGACTGATTAGCACTGCTTAGTGGTGTGCACACCCGTTTAGCCTAGCTGAGGACTGCTTAAATTGGGACTGCTCAGCAGTGTTCAAACTGAGCCATGCAGTGCAAACCTGCTCAGCTATCCTTAAACCTGACCTTTTGTATAAAAATTAAAAGCATCTGGTTTCTATTTTTCGATGTCTGGCACATGTTTATTGCTAAGTCTGCACCACACAAACACACAAATAATAACATTAAAAAAGAAGTCAAAATAACATTTTCTCATTTAATTTCAGTGCCATACAGCACTCTGACAGTACAAGGGGTGTGTTATGGACACTGTAACACACCACCTACATATACATTTTCATACTGGCCAAGGACACACTTAATTTCATATTTTAGTGCCGTATGGCACTCTGACAGTACAATGGGGTGTGTTACAGACACTGTAACACACCCCCTGTGTGAAATACATACATATAATTATAAATAAGTGTCCAAGGACATTTTATTTAGATCCTTTAGTGCTGTACAGCACTTTGACAGTGCAGCGGGTGTGTTACACATCTCTGAGCACTGTAACACAACCCTAGCACTGATTCAGTAACCGTGCACTTTGTGAATATGCAAGGCATGCTGCTGAAGGGGAGCTGCAGACACGGCTATGATACACTCCATGTCAGGCTTACACTATTCCTACACAGAGTTTATTAAATCTGGGGGTATCTACTTTAATGTTTGTATTTTCATATAAAATAAACTTTCCCCAGGAAGTAGTGAGCAACAGTGTCATGATACCCAAATGAAAAATGGGGAAGGGAAGGAAGAAATAATTATGGGAATACCAGTCTTAGATGTGACTGCAATTTATTAGAGCAGAGAGAAATGGCATACATGAATCTGTTACAAAAGTAAGATCAAAACAAAAGAAACAAGGAGTACTATGGGAAAGGTGAAAGTTAAACATGAGGAAACAAAAGACAGAAGACAATCATAGAGAAATTTAAATAAGAAAGACAGGGATAAAAGAGAAATGGAGAAAAAGGACAAGATGAATGATCCAAACCTAGAGATGCTCAAATCACAGGCTTAGAGAGTGAAAAATCCAACTTGATGGAGTAAGGTGGCAAACCATAGGAACAGAAGAGCCTTCTTAGTAGATGAATCCAGAGCAGGAAAGATTTTCAAAGGCAGCAATGAGAGGGAAGGAGGTGAGAAGGGAGAGACAGAGAAAACATAAGAGAACTGAAGGAAATGACTACAGTTTGAAAGTGGGTAACCTGGAACTTGAGAAGCTTCTCAGTTGATCAAAAAGAAAAAAGAACTATTTTTCAGAATGAGTATGATCACATAGAGGCCTGTGTTAACAATGACAGCCTCCAGTACTGTTAGCCAACAGGGTGCTGGTGGAAATTGGGCTACTGTTGGCCAAAGGAGAAGGAGAAGAAGAGGGGGAAGGCATGCCTGGAGGCAGTAGGAGATGAGGAAAGTTAGGAATGTGGAAGTGAGGATAGGAACTTTGAATGTTGGTAGTATGACTGGTAAAAAGAGAGAGTTAGCTGATATGATGGAGAAATATAAGGATGACATATTGTGCATGCAAGAGACCAGATGGAAAGGGAGTAAGGCTAGGTGTATCTGAGGTGGGTTGAAATTGTTCTATCATGGTGTGGATGGGAGGAGAAATGGGGTAGGAGTTATCCTGAAGGAAAATATGTCAAGACTGTTTTGGAGGTGAAAAGGGTGTCAGAGAGTGATGTTTGTGAAGCTGGAAATTGATAGTGATGATGAATGTTGTTAGTGTGTATGCTCTGCAGTTGGGTTTGCGATGGATGACAAAGAAAAATTTTGGAACGGGCTGGATGAAGTGGTGGAGAGTGTACACAAGTGTGAGAGAGTTGGTAAAAGGGAACAGAGAGGATGAGGATGTGATGGGTAGGTATGATGTTAAGGAGAGAAATGCAGAAGGTCAGATGATAGTGGATTTTGCAAAAAGGATAGACACACCTGTGGGGAATACTTGTTATAAGATTAGAGAGGAACATAGGGTGATGTACAGGAGTGGAGGAAGATGCATACAGGTGGATTATATCCTATGCAGGATGACAAGTCTGAAGGAAATTGGAGACAGCAAAGTGGTGACAGGAGAAAGTGTAGTTAGGCAGCATAGGATGATGGTCTGTAGGATAACATTGGCGATCAAGAAAAGAGAACGAGAATGAGGGCAGTGCCAAGGATCAAATAGTGGAAGTTGAAAAACTGTAAGATGGAGTTCAGGGAAGAGTTAAGAGAGGCACTCGGTGGCAGTGAATAATTATCAGATATCTGGGCAGCCACAGCAGAGATGGTAAGGGAGACAGCTAGAAAGGTGCTTGGTGTGACATCTGGACAGAGGAAGGAAGACAAGGAGACCTGGTGGTGGAATGAGGATGTACAGGAGAGTATACAGAGGAAGAGAATAGTGAAGAAGAAGTGGGGTTGTCAGAGAGATGAAGAAAGTAGACAGGAGTACAAGGAGATGAGGTATATGGTGAAGAGACAGGTGGTAAAGGCTAAAGATAAGGCATATGGCGAGCTGTATGAAAGGTTGGACACTAAGGATACTGGAAGGATTACTGGTAGTTTACTGGGGAGGAACAAGGGAAGAATCTAGCAAGGAAGTATAAAAAGGAAAAAGTGAGAGACAGGTACCAAGCATTAGGGGAAAAAGGAAAAGCTCATAGAGGAAAACCGCAGGGTTAGGGAAGCTTTAGGAAATATTACCAACACATTTATCAGGCACAGATGAAGGAAAATTAAGTACACTGGGAGGTTGCAGACAGAGGAGAAGAGCAGATCCAGCGTGAGCTCATCTAACACTCAAAAGCAATCCACAGTCTGGTGCTCCTCAGCTTTAACTTTAAGTTGAGGAGCAAAAACAAAACAAAACAAAAAATAGGTCTTCAGTGTGAAACTGTAGCAACCATTTCTGATTGCCTGTACTGCAACGAAGCCCTCTACTGGCAACTGCCAATCATATTCCCTAATGTCTTGCACTTGTGGCAGCTACCACCATCATCTTGCCCTAGGAATGCTTCTAGATAGGAGGTCTTGAATATAACTAACCTTTCAATGATTACTTATTTTAGAATTTTCTCCACAACATCAGAAGTCCCTTCAGTCAGGGTTCCTTTGCCTGTTGCTGTCAGTCTTCTTAGGTTTTTTGATATGCAGATTTTTGCTAGTGTATGAAGGGCTACTGGCCTGAGCTAACTGTACATGAGGTCACTTAAGGTGTTGTGAATGTGTTGAGGAAAAGGAGTTAATAAAGTCCTGTAGTTATTTTGTGTACTATGTAGTTAGAGCAAGAGGTAGCTCCTTAGAATAGCTGTAACTACAAAGTTGTATATTGCCTTCGACGGCATACTCATGATGATTCAAAATAACCACAATGGAGCTTCTTTCTGCCTTTCTTATGCCGATGCCACGGCTGGATGTCATAGACTCTGTTGTCTTTCTTTATGAAGGAAAAAAATATTTTTACCGCATCTTTTGGTGCACATTCAGAGTGTAATAATTCACACTTTGATGAAAAAGTTCCTACCGTTATCTAGCTTTGAGGTATGTGCCCTAGAAGGAGTGAAAGTGGAAGATGTCCTAATTTCTGAATTTGCATTATCTATGTTCTCTTTCTCAATAAGCATAAAAATCTTATTACCCTCAGTTTGTGAAAGCATTCCTAAAGTTCTCCTCTAAACATTGTGATAAATGTTTAAGATTTAAAAAAAGTACAACTCCCCAGAAGACAGTGTGTGGTTTGATTGATTAACTACAGTCATGTGTCCAACTGTTCAGGGTTCTTTACCTATGGTACTGCTCATCTCATCCTGACTGTATAAGTACATGGTATAATTAAAGCATGTTGAACTTGTTGTTCTGTCTAGGCAGGGCTATCATTAAGAGTCTCTTACAATTCACATGTAATTTATGAGAAATGCAGGATGTGGCCTAACAGTGAGATAGTAGCAGTGCCACAGCTAGGGCAAGGGCAAAGGGGGTGGGTGCCTCTCAAGCAAGCATGATCAAAAATGGAACTCAACTGCCAAATAGACATGAGCACAGTAATGGCAATCATTTAAGTAGCTGCAGAGAATTTCTTGCAGATGTTTAATTGACTTTTAGCATGCATAAGCTACTTGCTATAGTTTTGTATGACTTTTTTTTTGTTTTGTAATCCTCAGGAGATTTTTTGTTGGGTCATGAACTTTATGTTGAGGGGTGGGCTTCAAATGAGCTTGCTTCATCTCTGGGTAAGAAAGTCACAGCATTTTGTCTATAAGAATTCCTTTTGTGATCTGTAATCATCCATTATTTTCCAGAAAAAAAAATGCAAGAAAGACACAGTTAAGCTAGTGTCTTCACTGTGTAGTATCTTATACATCCTGTAGTGGAGGCTTATGGGATATATGCAAATGACCCTTTAAGGACATAGCAGTGCTCCAGCTACGTGGCTTCTGTATGCCAATGACCTTTTACTTTTTAAGTCTTTATGGATATGTCCCCAAAGTGAGGGGAGCATAGAAGGGCTGCAAACATCTTGGTAAGTGTTCTTTTCCTGGCAAAAAAATTCTTAAATGTAATACAGCAGACTCCCTCTTATCCGGTCTTGCTGAGACGAGACCTTAGGCTGGATAAACAAATGTCTGGTTAATCAGAAAAAAAACATATAAAATAGCATTTATAGGTTATAAATCAGCTAGAATAACAGGATTTGTGTTATTATACATTTTTCTAATGAATATTAAGTCTAAAACTTAAATGTCTGTCATTATTTAGCCCAGAGGAGGCAGAAGTATTGTTCTTCTCTGTTGTCTTTTGCTAGGGCTACAGCAGAAATTTGATAGCCGGTTAAAGAGGAGGCCGGTTAAAGAGAGGCCGGATAACAGGGAGTCTACTGTAGGTCATATCATGTGAGAACCAGGCTGCTGAGTTCCTAATGAAGCAATTATGAAGGTTCATGCAACTCAATGTACAATGAGGAAGGTGCATAGTTCTGAAACAAGCAACTATACTTAAACATGTCAATGCAGGAATTATTTGGTAAGGAGGAAATACACTTTTATTCAAGGAAAAATATGGGTTTGTCCTGCAGCTGTCCTTTTTTTTATTTTGTATTTATTTATTTTACATTTGTTGACTAGGATAGTCCGATTGGATACATGTACATTTTCAACAGAGACCTGGGGAGAAAAGCTCCAAACTTACAAACAGATAAAGACAAGCAAGTTACAGTATATGCACAAACATATTGTATTAACATACAAGTTACAGTCTCACATTTCAAATTTATGAAGAATACAGTTTATATACAGAAATATATACAAATATGTTACAGTTTCTCTTATCAAACCTATAGGTGTAGCTTATATACAGAGTATCTGCAAAGATATTA
Source organism: Protopterus annectens (assembly GCF_019279795.1). Taxonomy (NCBI): domain Eukaryota; kingdom Metazoa; phylum Chordata; order Ceratodontiformes; family Protopteridae; genus Protopterus; species Protopterus annectens. Next base: position 1,159,805,649 of record NC_056733.1, read on the forward strand.
CAGTTTCTCTTTTCAAACCTTTTAGTGTAAGAGGTTAGTTGCTATGAATAAGAAATTGCAAGGATATGGAAGTAGATGAGGCTTTAGTCAGGGTATAATGTAAACTGTAACACAAAGTAGTTTTGCAGTGGGGAGCTGATGTACATCTGTGGTACTACTTTATTAATCTGTGGTCAGAGATACAATACAGTTAATGTAAAATGCACATCTATTTCTCTAATAAAAAATGATCACTCTTTTTTAAGCTTGCTGAACTAGCAAGTGCTATCTAAAGTGCTTATATTTCCCTTTTCCAAAAATAAAGGACTCAAAGTAGAGTATACAGATTGTAAAAGACACAGAGGAAGCTGGAAGATATATGTAATTATGCATGTTACAGAGGTCCACTGTGTTCTTTTATGCTGTGAAGATATAATTTAGCATAACCATCAAGGTTAGTGCATGACATTTAACATTTAACACTCCTCCTACTTTGGGTTAAATCCTAATTAACTGCAGCTGCAAGATAATAGCTATGACAGTTTTATAGCTTGTTTGAAAACACTAAACTCTGCACAAAGAACTTGGCTTTAACACTCAAACACGATCTTTCTTTTTCTTTCTGTCTACTTTATAATTAAAGCATTAAAAGATTTGTTGATAAAATTATTTTAAACAAAGGTTGCTAATGGACCCATTTTTCAAAAAAGTTATAAAACTGAACACTCCACATTATTATAGGATGACCAATATTACTTTAAATATTTAGTCAGATCATTTTATGCCAAATTAATCTTCTTTAAAATGTATAAAGTATAAAAGTACTTGCAAAGAAATGATGTTGGAGTATGACATGTGGGCACATAATACCATCAATAAAAGGTGAATTGATGAAAAATTCAATAGAAGAGTTACTTAACAATATAAGAGGAATGTGAAAACATCATCAGCCTGTTTCTACTTGCATAGGTATTAGTACTCTAAATGTGAATGCTTATGGCACTAAATTACTCAATCATTTGGTTGAAATAATCAGTAAATGGTCAGAAAATGACTCAATACTTTTGATATTAGCTAATATACATAAAAATTACACAGTTGTTTAATTATAGACCATCAGCAATCTTATTCTGATGTACACACACAGTTCTATATATTGTGTGTGAGATATATCTCAGAACTCAAAACTGATAATAAATTATTTCAAAACTGTACTCAATGAGCAGAAAACAGGAAACTAATCCCAAAGAAGACAGTAGTCTATTGAAGAAAACACACACACACATACACACACACACACACACACACACACACACACACACACACACACACACACACACACATATCCTTATGACAATTAACAAGATTTCCAATTTGCCAACAGAATATCTAAGGGAAGTTGAAGCAAACAAGAGCTTCTGGTGAACCCTTATCACAACTAAGAAGGCCATACAGACTCTGTAAAGATGCTACCTCGGTTAACAAATGAACTGAAAAATGAAATGTTATGAGACAGCAATACTAACCACTTTGCCACTGTGTCAGTTACCTAGTTACATGAAAAAGGAGCAGTGTCTACACTAGACATCTAAGAATAAATAAATAAAAATAAAAACACTATAAACTAGATAAAGAAATGAGTGCAACTATACAGACTTCATATTTATGAGAGGAAAGAATGGAAGAAAGAAAGAAGAAAAATTAGATATAATTATAGTATCAACTTCTGACAGATGCTACCCATATGTACATGTATATTCTGTTGCTCTTTTATCTTTTTAGCTCTTTTTTAAGAAAGGCTGAAAATAGTCACTCAATGACAGCAAAACAAAAAGGTTGAAACTCTAACAAGGTTAGGTAATACTTTAGATGTTGGTAAAAAGCAATTTTATTAGTGTATTTTAGGATGTTCATGTTCTTAAACTGAGACCTTCAATGAAATAATGAGTTTTGATTAAAGCAACAATTTGTGGTGCAAGGATAACAATAGACTTTGTGTTAAAAGGTACAAGAAATTATTTTCCCTGTATTGTCAAGCAGAGGGTTGTGGTATTAGACCTTTAAGGATGCAGAATGTCTTATATCAAGAAGGAAATTCTAAAGCTAGAGTAGATACCATGCCCTTGTTTATAAGATGTACAACATAAAATGATTTCCTCACTACAGTAGGCACATAATGGTCAAATGCCAATTCACTTTCCACATGTGTTCCCAAATCCCTGACTACAAAGTCTACTCTTAGGGTTATATTGTCAATGTGGTAGTTTGCTGGTTTGGCTCTCTTTCTCAAAGATACTATGATGCACTTGGCAGTGAATTTTAGGGCATGACTTTGGGATCAGTTATTAGTTTGTGCCAGGCCTTCTTAGAGGATATTTGTGTCTCTGGGGATTCAATGACTGTACTCAATTTGCATTCATCAGCAGACTTGGTCAGCCAGAGGGTTTTGTATTAACCTTAACCTCAGAGAAGTAGATGCCATACAGGAGCAACAGTAACACTGAGCCATGAGAATGATCCCCCCCATACCACTCAACATCACAAAGCCAAAAAAATGGGGGACAAAGGCCCAAAAATAGCGACACTTTTTAAAAAAATTTCTTACAAACTTAGAAGCTTGTTAAACTTAACAAGAGTTTGAATTAGCATTAATTCTTTGAAGGATATGAAGTCTGAAACACAAATGTCTGTCATTATTTTCTGACTTCAGTGCTCAATGATTTGCCAGTGCTTTGCCAGAAAAACACATTTTTATGAGAAACAGTCTAAAAATATGAGGCAAAAATTTGGACATTCTTTGAAAATATGGATAGTTGAGAGGTATGCCCCCAATAACAGGCCTTTTTGTAGGCATACATCCCCCCATTCTAATTTCCTAGGTACTGTCTGTAAACCAGATGGCTATCCAGTGAGTGATGTTGGTGTTCATACCTAGTTTAGTAAACTTTTCTGCAATGTCCAAGTGGGGTATTTTGTCAAATGCCTTGGCTAGGTCAAGGTAAGCAGTATGCACAGTTTTTCCTTCATCCGTTGCTTTAGTGACCTTCTTGAAGAACTCCACTGGGTTGAGTAGGCAAGATCCCCCTTGACAAACCTGAACTTGTGGTCCAAAGTTTGTAGGATATCTATGTTGTCATTTAGATTATCCATGATTAATCTCTTCATAGTTTTGTATATCAGATTAGCCAGGGTTTTGGGTTGATAATTCCCGGGGTACGTGGATGGCCCAGCCTTGTGCAGTGGGATAGCTGTTGCAGTCCTTCATTTGTTTGAAGGCTGTGGTTAAATAATGATTCTAATGGGCTCATTATCATGTAACCTAACCAGAACAGTGCACAGATTTGGGAGGGGGGGGTGGTAATTGGTTTCAGTTTTAAATTATACTACATTTATTCTCAGGACCAAATAGAATTATATTCTGTTTTGCACATTTGTTTCACATATTACACTTTACTGAAAAGAAGAGGTCAATGCATCTCCTTTTACTTTTTTTCCCTTTGAGCATTAATTTACACATACTTTTAAATTTATTGCAACTCTAATGCAGCTAGTTCATTTTTCTTGTATTTTCATTCAGAAAAACGACAGCACTTGTCTGATCTTTTACATTTTTTTCCATGAGCACCACAACTTTTCACTCAACTACTACTTTCAGTGAAGAAGCAGTACTACTGCTGTATAAATAACACTGAAGTAGTTCAATTAATAAATGAAACTATGGCACTGTTAAGGGCTGTAAATGCAAGAATGGATTAATTTCAGGTGGCTAGCCAGGGACTCAATACACTTAACTTGATCATCATCCATTTTGACTTGGCTATCATGATATTTAATAGTGTTTTTTCTGTTGGGTATTAGACTGGCAGTGAAAAACAGTAAAAAATCCTTTATGTTACTGTGTTGTGAGTTACTGATCAGTTTTTAACTTGGCAAAAAATTAAACATTACATAACTAAAAATGAAATGAAAAAGAAAGGAAAGAGCACATAAAAAGTAATGAGCCCCAAGTAAAAATAAGCCGCCCTGGTGGACATCAAGCATCAACAAGCTTTACAGCAAACTCAAAAAGTTGCTGTCTAGGAAAACTAAGGCGAGGCCCCAGCAATGTTAAAGCACCCTCAACAGCCAAATAAGGCAACATGTCAAATCATCTAAGGGTAACTTTGAGAAAAACTTATCAATCACAGCCAAGGTTAACCATAAGGCCCTTTACAGCTATGTACGCAGCCCAAAAGGTAGGACCCAAGCACGTGCTGAACTAGTGACTAATGTATCACACACACTGAACCTGCAGAGATAGCAAACCTGCTTGTAGGCAGATTTGGTGAAAATTTCTCTCCCTTATCCCCTCCGAACTTATCACAAATCTTGACCTCAGCCCCCCTCCCAGCATCCATATCTGAAGAGCAGGTAATTAAAGCCTTGTCTAAGGCAAAAAATACAGCCTCCATGGGACCAGACCGCATTCCAGGCCATCTTTTAAACAAGCTAAAACATGAACTAGCATCACCATTAAGTACCCTATGCTGGAGGGACAAATTTGTCTCCCAGCAACTGCTGCATCTTTGGAATAGGCTACCAATTCTTGTGAAGCAGAGCACCTCTATGACACTGTTCAAAAGGAACCTGGACAAGTGGATGGGGCACCATAAATTCATATCAGGGATGGTGGCCACAACCCTTCTGGACATGGGCAGTCATTACTAAATACAATCCTGGGTATTGACTAGAGTATGTATGATATTACATTGGGATGAAATGGCTAGGCTTGAGATGATCTCTGGGCCGATAGCCTAGTAACCTCCTATGATCATGATCCTATGAATCAATGTGGTCTATACATGGAGCTGACAGTAGGCTGTCTTTACTGAACAGAAAGAAAGGTAAATATTGGTGCAGTTCATTTTTGTCTTTAACTCCACATGCTACAAGCCAGCCCAGCTTCAAATCATGCACATGTTTCGCTTAAGCCATTTCTGGCTCATCCATTGTAGTCTATTTTGCCTTACTGCAGAATAAGTTAAAGAGAAGCATTTAAAACTGGCATGCTTTAGTTGAGAAATTTAATTGAGCAATTCAGTCCATGAATTACATAATAGTGTAGTTTGCATGATTTAACGAATACAGTATTTGTGCGGTTAAATGAATCTAACATTCAGATGTACAGGTTACAGTATCTCAAAGCAGTAGAAACAACTGCCATCAGATGGTGCATGTTTTGTTCTGTAACAGTGTAGTAGATTGTTGACAGTGTAGTGAATTGTAAATTGTTGACTGTGTAGAGCATTCAAACCCTCAAAGTATAGCATTTCATGACAGTATTCCTGCTGCTAAACAAATTAATGTACACAAACACAAAAATGGTGATCACAAAAGTAGCAACACTTGCACCAGCCAGTTAAACACAACAACACGACTTTAATTGTGAGCGCTTTCGAAGGGGCTAATACCCCAACTTCATCAGACAATCTTACATAAAAAACACCTTCTATATATATGCCATAATTGATCTAATAATTATATAATTATTTAATTGCTTAAAATGCTAATTCAATTAACCTTGGGTTGAATCATTACTATATTTTAAGCTAAGAAGCACACAACCTCATAGTTTTAAAATTCCTACAAATCACATATGAAAACCTTAATTCCAGTGTTAAAAACACACATATAAACATATATTACAATACATAACACATCCTGACATCTGAACTATAAACCCATGTAAAATATTTGCTAATAAAAAATACACATATTTACTATGAATGCATATATAATATATTGACATTAATGCAAGAACAGTTATTAAGCCAACCCTGATGTCATTAGGTTTCTTAATAAAACATATAATCTTGCATATATATGTGTATTTATACCCTTTTAAAATTATTTTATTGTATGTATATTCACATAGAAAATGCTACGTCACTGATGTTCAACCTTCCTTCCTTGTTTTCAAGAAGTCATATGGTTCTTTTACTAGAACAACATATATGAACTCCTTTTTTAGATATATATATATATATATATATATATATATATATATATATATATATATATATATATATATATATATATATATATTATAACGAAATAAAATATTTTAAAGTTTATTTTATTTGGAAGCACAAAAGTCCTTTTAATCATTTAGTTCTTATCTACATAATGCCTTAAGTTTTAAAACACACTTAATAGAGGCATATTCGTTTAGCCCTGGCGGAATGTGAGCTGACATTCTTATTTGCCAAAAAACTTCTTGTTCTTCTAATCGAAGCTGCCATGGACTACCCCTCGAATCATTTTTAACTTGTTGCAGCACTACAAATGTAAACTTATGATCTGGATGCTCTAAAATGAGTTTGGCTAATGCATTAGTGTTATCCCCTTTACTCATAGTGTACTGATGTTCGTAAATTCTTTGTTTTAGCTTTCTTTTGGTTTTACCGATATAATACGAGGGCCACACTTCACACATAGCTGCATAAACCACACCTTTAGATTCACAGTTGTACCTATCATTTATGTAGTAATCCCTGCCATTAATTTTTACTTTATCCTTTGGTATAACAAATTTACATTGTGGACACATGCCACATTTCCTCATGCCAATGACCTTAGCATGTTTCTTATTCCTTTCCAATACATTATTTAAATTGAAACCTCTTCTATAAGTAAAGCTTGGTTGTAACCCTATAGCTTTACTTAATGTGTGGTCTTCCAAAATTATAGCCCAATTTTTAATAAAAATGTCCTTAATTTTCTTATAATCTAAGCTATAAGTAAACAACAAATTAAGGCTTAGGTTCCTGTTTCTACTACATTTTTTATTAGTGTCCACCTGGACACTTATGTCTTCGCTAACGATAGTTACACCTAATAGGGGTTTAAAATATCCTGAATTCCTTTTTAGACTTACTTCATGACAAATATCATTAACTAATGTTTCTGGATACCCCCTTTTAATGAACATTGTTTTAATTGTTTGGCATTCCTCAAGATAATCGTGGTCATCCGACACCATCCGTGCTGCCCTTACAAACTGACCCTTAACCATGGCTTTTTTCTGGTGGTAGGAATGACTGCTAGAAAAATGCAATAAAGCATTCGAGTATGTGGGTTTCCTGTGTATTGTAGACTTAAACTTATGATTAATTCTATCTTTGCTAACTCGGACATCCAAGTAATTCATTTCATCCACCCCAATAGTGTATATAAATTCAAGAAACTCATTCATGGCAGTGATACTTAGGATGAAACTTTCAATTAAATCTATGTGCCCTTTCCAAATAAGGCACATATCATCCTGGTATCTAGTATACCATACAACATGGTCCTGAAACATACTATTATTGAACAAGAAGGTCCGTTCCCAATATGCCATAACAATTTTGGCAAAACTGCCTCCACATGGGGACCCCATGGCAATCCCAGTGTTTTGGAGAAAAAATTGCCCATTAAACACTAAATAATTATTCGATAATATAATATCCAATAAAGATTCGACTAGGTAAATGCTTGCATTATCCATCCTTTTATATAACATAAAATTCCTAGTCCATTCTACTCCTAACTGCTGAGAGATAACAGTATATAAATCTTTAATATCGATAACTAAAAATATATATTGATCATGATATTCGAGCTGATTAATATTCTCCAAAAAACTCCATGAGTCCCTACAAATCTGTGGCTCATCTTGAATCAAAGGTTTTAAAATATTGTCCACATACTTAGAGCAGGCATAAGTGATGGACCCCCTTCCATCTACAACTATCCTAGATGGTGGATCCACCAAGCTTTTGTGTAACTTAGGTGTGCCAAAAATGGTTGGAATCCTTGGGGCTGGTATAGACAAATAGGTTCATAGGTTCATAGGTTCATACGAGGCTATCTGCCCTAGGGCATTTAAAAGCCTAGCCAGAGTGTGCGTGGCTTTCACCACCCCTTAGGATGAGAATACTATACCCATTAGTTTGCTGTGCCTCTGTCCAGCAGTGATACAGAGATGATTCCCGGGGTAAACCTACGATCTCCCATCCACTCGTCAAGATTTCTCTTGAACAGAGTCAGTGAGGGGCTCTGCCTCACATGGACTGGGATTCTGTTCCATAGTGTAGGGAGTCTCTGGGTGATGAATCTGTCCCTCCAGCACATCCTATTTATATCCGTGTTGAGGTTTAAGTCTCTTGCTCTCGTGGCTCTGGTGGATTTGGATTTTTTGAGGTGGAGCATGTCCATTAATTCCGGGTTGGACATGGCCTTGTATGTCAGGCAGAGATCACCTCTGAGCAGACGGTATGCGACTGAATAGAGCTGGAGTTCCTTCAGTCGGGCATCGTATGACATATGTTTGAGCCCCTTTATCCTTTTGGTGAGGAACTTTTGGGGTCTTTCCAACTGCTGCAGGTGTCGGGTAAGGTACATTCGAATGGGGCGTTGTACTCAATCATTGGTCTGATAAGTGAAGAGTACAGGGGTACAATGACCTCTCCTGATCTGGATGTGAATCCCTTCATGATCAGGTGGGCAATGTAGAAGGTCTTCCTAACCACTTTGGCAATGTGAGTGTCAAAAGAGAGGTTACTGTCAACTTGGGTCCCCAGGTCCCTGATAACTTCTTCCGTGTTTAATGGATTACCACCTATGTGGTAATTAGGGGTTACCTTGTTTTCCCAAAGGGTATGACTATACATTTTTTGGCATTTAGCTAAAGGCCATGGCTCTGGCACCAGTTATCCATTTCTATGAGACCTTTCTGGAGGATGTCTGTGTCTGATGGAGTGTCAATTATGGTGCCCAGTTTGCAGTCATCTGCAAATTTTGTCAGCCACAATCCCCCTATGTTTGCCTGCACTTCAGAAAAATAAATGCCGAACAAGAGGGGGCCCAGGACTGAGCCCTGTCGGACACCGCTCGTGACCGGCTTAGAGTCTGACATGGCACCAGCAACTCTAACCCTGTGTGTTCTGTCCTTGAGCCAGTTTGCAACCCATCTTGTGACATATGGGTTTACATCTAAGCTGGTGAGCTTTTCTATGATGCCCGAGTGGGGTATTGTGTCAACGCTTTTGCTAGGTCAAAGTAGGCTGTGTGAACTGCCTTACCCTCATCAATGGCCTTAGTGACTGTTTCGAAAAAGTCGACCAAGTTCAAGAGGCAGGATCTGTCCTTGACAAAGCCAAATTGGGTAGGATCCAGTGTCTGTAGGTCCCCAATGTCTTTATTTATGAGTTCCATTATGATCCTCTCCATAGCTTTGCAGACAAGGCTCGTCAAGCTTATGGGGTGGTAATTTCCAGGGTCCGTAGAAGCACCGCCTTTGTGGAGTGGGACCACAGTTGCCGTACGCCATTCTTTGGGTATGTATCCTGTAGTAAGGCTAAGATTAAACAGCAGCCTTATGTGTGGGTTTAGTTCCTCATTGAGTTCGTGTAGCACACAGCCGGGGACACCATCCAGTCCCATTGATGCTGTGTTTTTTGCTTTAGAGAGAGCAGCTCTCACCTGGGCATCTGAGATGTTTGGGAGGCTAGACTCTGGTGGGATAGATATTTCTCCTTTTGGGGGGGAGGGAGGGGAGAAATTTGCACTGAACCTGTCTGCCAGTATGTTGGCAATGTCTGTGGTTCAGTGATTTTTTTATCATTTTGGACTAATTCTGAGCAATATCTGGGAGTTTCCACCCAGGTTTCTAACATAGCTAAAGAAGGCTTTATGATTGTCTTTTGTGTCATTAGCAATTTTTCTCTCAAAGTTGGCCTTGGATGATTTTATGAGTGATCGTAGTTTTTTGCTAGTATTGATCAGAGATGCCTTCCCATTTAGGGATTTTGCTCTGTCATGTAGTAGCTTTCTCCTCTTGTTGTAGAGTTTGTTTATGGCTAGAGTCCACCAGACCGGGCGCCTGCCTTTGTAGTGATATATGTCAATATTAATGCTTCCCTCTAAAAATAAGTCATCCAGAACACCTCTAATCTTTTTATACGCGGAATTAACCTCATTTAATGTGACTCAAGTTGGAGGAAGGAGACAACTGGGACTGCATAAACAAGCAAAATGACTGGTAAATATGCAACCAGCCACCATCTGCAATGCTATACTTTGTGCGTTTGATTGAATATAGCAGTTTCATCCTTGCAAACTACAGCACCAGATACCACTGTTGTATGAATAGTTTAGAATCACATGTTTATCTGTGGGATGCATGCTAATGTAGCATGGGTACGTATCTACTGTTTTAAGCCAAGCATGTAAAGAAATTCACTGCATACATGCTAGCAATGATGAAACATACATTCCTGCTGCATTGCATCCACATGAGTATTGTAACAAGTTTCCATTTGTCTACTTTAATTTAGCATCTGCATCTGAAATGAATGTTTTGACTTTTGAAAATTACAGTTTTAAGTTATCCTACTATTATTGTCTTCCTATGTTTCTAACTTAGCATACACACAATTTCTAAGGATACACATTTTGATCTAATTTTCCATAATGCAAATATACATGATAAAAACTCTCTGTATTTGGCAGAAACTGTTACAGTGAAGAGGTTGAGGGTTTCTATAAAAGTTAAGGTGCTTAACATCACAGATAGAAAGTACAGGGTTTGATTCTCACCTTTGAAAGGAAATTTGCTAGACTTAAATTGGCCCACAAGGGCAGCTAACATAGTACTTTCCCCTTGAGCTCATTGTTTTGTATAGCACAATGGGAAAACAACAAAATGCTAAGGAGACAGCATGATTTTTATGATGGTTAGAAGCCCTTGCCAACTCTCAGAATTAATTCATTTGCTTGTATAAATATTTTTAATATAATTCTCAGTGCTACATGTGTAGCTTACAGGACAGAAAACATTTTCTTAATTGGCAGTGACATGTCACTTTGTCTGGAGAAAGTCAGGTGCTTTATCAGATCTAATTATCTGTCACAAATGCATGCATGACTCTGGTTCTCCATTAGTCGTAAGATAAAAACCTGGTTAAAAAATTTGTCTAACATTTTACTTGATGGACCACCATACCTCTCATCCTCTTAAATCAAGAAATATGGACAAAGCCACAAATAATGGGGGAACAAAGACCCAAAAATAGGGACACTTTCTAAATGTTGCTCTTACAAACTTAGAAAGTTAATAATACAACAGGTTTGAATTAGCATGAATTTTCTGAATAATATGAATTCTGAAACTCAAATGTCTGTCATTATTTTCTGACTTCGATCTTCAGTGATTTGCCAGAAAACCACAGTTTTATAGGAAACCGATGAAAAATATGAGACAAAAATATAGACATTCTGTTAAAATCTGTACAGTTAAGAGGTATGTGGACCATCCATTTCTTACAGAAATTCTTTAAGTCTTATAGATATGCATGTCCACTCTGTCATGCTTCTTATTAACCGTTCCTCAAATATTCCTAGTACTGTTTGTAAGGGCTGCATTAACAACATAAACAGCAACATATACTTTTTAATGCTCATCAAGCATGCTACAATTCTGGTGTTATTTATTATATCAGACTACCTAAGATTGTTAGACGACCAATTTTGGAATATTTGGGGGACAATAAAAATATTGCAGCAATTAGTTCTGTTGTTGAGCTGTTTTTCAATGAACATAATAGTGTTTTTGAACAACTGTTTTTTATTACCTATGAATGTAAAAATAAAAATTTGTTCTTGAATATTTCTAATACTTTTATTGTGGAAACAAGCAAGATTTTTTTTATTTGTAATACTATGTATGCTACATGCATGAATAATAAATTAAATAACAAGAATTTATTATTAAACTGAATGTATGTATTTACTGGAATCCCCCCCCCTTTTCTTTTAATGGATAGCAGATAGTAAATGTATTGTTATAGTTACTGCACTTTTACAAAGAAGGCAGTATGCCAAGGTACTAGTTCTATAAGAGTATACAATAAAACTTAGTTTTATTTATCTGGTTAAAGCATTTTTAGTTATGAGACACAAACCTGATTACAATAACCTGTCTAGTAGCTACAACAAACACATCTTGAAATGGATAGTAAGATTGAACATATTCATAAGATAAATGGATGTATAAAACTGTAACATTTAACTGGAGACATTTTACAATGACTTATAGGAAATATACAAAACATGAGGGGGAATTTAACAAAGCCCACACAGACTTTTTTTCCATGTAGGCATAGTGGCATGGTGCTTACATTAAAGTAAGCAGTTGTGCAAGCGAGTAAACAGAGCTGAAGGTCATGCACAAGTGTGCGAACACAGAAGTGTCCTTGGCATGCGTATCACCTCATAAGCAGGTGAAATGCATGCAAATAAGGCAGGTAGAGTGATCCAGCAAGCAGATAGACACTCGTGCAGACCCCGTGTTGGTGTCCATAATGTTTACAGAGAAATTCCATGTACAGGATGTAAAAATGACACCAGGGGCTGTAAAAGTGCACTTACAGTGGCAGTAATAGTATAGAGGACACAGATATGTGCAAAAGTAAACACTGCATGTCCAAAAGTGTATAGAAAATAATGTAAATTAATTTCATTTCCTTTAATACCCTGGTTATGTTTGCACAGCTCTCCGCAGTGCACAAACATGCCATTATGGGAAAACAAATGAAAAGATTGTAAAACCCAGAATTTGTCAGTATGTAACAGTAATGTATTATAGGACCATGTGTAGAGTATGCATAATGTAGGACTTCTGTGGTTGCTAATGAGGCAGGTTCTGAAACCATGCAGTTTCCAGCTACTGTGCACAGATCCGTATGCAAATGAGCTTGGTTACTGAATAGCACAAATGGGTATCTGTGTCCACAGATTCCATCCGTGGCGGGACAGAACTGTATTGGTGTCCACAAAAGAGATAGCTGACATCAAGGGGGGGGGTGTCCGCAAACTTTTAAGCTCAATGGAGCTCAGCAGTGCATGTTTGTATGGCACACTGCTCTCTTGAGGAGGAGGGAGGTGTCTGTTAACTGCTCAGCTTTGTTTATCTTCAGGCCATGTGTTTCAGTGGGTTTGAGTGTGTTTGCATAGTGCGCAGCCATGCTTAGCATGACTTTCCATAGGGGCATGTCTTAGCTAATCACACAGGCTACACCTACAGCAGAGCACTATAAAGTATGCATATATCTCCAATCTGGTTTCCCCCATTACTCTGCATCATTGGAGTACAGACTTGAGAATTTTAACCTGGAGAATGCAAGGGGCTACTGCAAGTCTGCTACATATGCATGTGCTAGATGCTGAGGTCAATGCATTTGCTGCTGGTGCTGAGTATAAGCCTAGACTGAGAAGGAAAAGGGTGTTCAGGCCCAGGGTAATCTACCAGCAGCTACATGAGCTGAAGATTGTAGAGCACTACAAGGTGGATAGGGACATAATACAAGAGCTCACTGAGCTCTCCTGACCTCAACTCAGACCCAGAGCCAACATAGGGGAACCCATCCCAGTGGAAACAAAGGTATGTGTATCCCTTAGGATTCTATCTACAGATACTTTCTAAAGACCAACTGGGGACATGATGGGGGTCTCACAGGCATCTGCTTCCAGGGTTCTCCACCAGTTCCTGGATGTCATGCTACCACATGCCAGTGAGCACATTTATTTTCCCCACACCCGTAAGGAGAGGGCCAGCAGTATGAGACTCTTCTACCATGTAGCATACTACCCTGAGGAACTGGGTGCCATAGATTGCACTCATGTACACATCAATGCACTACCCAGTGAAGAGAGTAGAATCTACGTCAACTGCAAGGGGTACCACCTCATCAACTGCCATGTTGTGTGTAATGCCCAGGGCATTATCATAAATGTACATGCTGGCAACCCTGGCAATTATCATGATTCCCATATCTATCCCACATCACAGTTGTACCAAATATTTGCTAGGGGGGACATCCCACACGGCCCTTTACTTGAGGATGCTGGCAATGCATTGGACCATGGATGATGACACCCATCAGTAATGCACACACACCCAATGAAGAATGCCATAATGAGGCACACACACAAACCAGGAACATCATAGAGTGTGTGTTTGCTCTGTTGAAGCCACGGTTCCAGTGCCTCAATATATCTGGCGGAGCACTGCAGTACTCTCCAGCCACATGTGCATAGATGTTCACAGTATGCGCCATGCTACACAATATGATCCTATGGAAATAGCTGCAGGAGGATCAGCAAAGGGAAGGGATACGCAGCTCCCCACCAGTGCCTAGGTCACCATAGCCACACCCACAGGGAGACTCAGAGGAGGAACCTCCTGAGGCTGTCCCTGTAGGCAGACGTAGTCATGCCCAGTATACCCTGGCTTTGGTCTAGAGACAACTCATAGCACATGCACTGACAACTATGGGCCCTAGGGACTGATACCTTACTCTGACTTGCATGCATATTAGTAAAAATTATGCCAACCAGCCCACACAACCTCTACCTCACCATGTATTGGCTGTGGACTGCATGCCTCAGACAGAGTCAGCCCCGAACTACAGGTATGTCAACTGCTGCATTCACAAGGTAAGTCACTTTCCTGTACACCACTTGTGAGGGGTACTACAATATGGTAGCATATGTATGAACCTGCCGCATGTATGCAAGGGAATATAGTGGGCTATATATAGTGTGGTACTGGGCTACTTGCAGAGATCTATAGTGGGCTACTGGGCTACTTGTACAGGTCTAACAGCCACTTGGGACAACAGTTACTCTGTTCAGTAGTATATGCCCCATAATATCCACTAGACGAGATGGCTGGAAACTCCATGGCATTATTCCAGGGAGATACCAAACAGTGGGGTCATGGGACAGATGCACCACTGTCTGTGCCATTAGAGAACAGGCTGTTGTCCCCGACCCCAAACACATCAGTGTTCCCATACAACTGCTGTAACAGTAAGTTTGCAATAATATCCCAGCAGACCAGACAATTCCTCTATGTTGTTGATAGTGTGAGGAATGAAACCTCTCTGTCTGGCAGCTGGTGTGGCTCACTGGACAAAGGCCAGTAGCATGTGTGATGGTGCTGATGGTTCAAATCTGGCAGCATCCAACATCTTTTGCATGTGAAGTACTCATATCGTGGTAGTCCCACAAACTGTCATAACTCCTCAATCTGTTACTGCAAGAAAGCTGGTCAAAGCGAGAGTGAATGGAAGCACAAACAGGCATTATACATGCTCTGAGTAACCTAGCACGTGGCTAGTATAACAGCAGGCTGCAACAGGTCAGATTAACTGCAGGATGTAAAGGTCATCACTTAAATGTGTCAGTAGTTACAAGTCAGTGGTCGCTGTTTACAGTATAGCACCGGAAAATCACAAATGTTTGAGGAATACAGCAGACATATGGGGAAAAATGCTGGACGTTCTGAAAAAACATGTACAGGGAGAGTATGCAGACTGTCACCCTGTGTGTGGTGTTTCACCATGTACCCCAGTCACATCATACCTCTCAACCTCTTAGAGCAGGAAATCTGGCCAAAGCCATGAATAAAAGTGGGACCAAGGCCCACAAATTGGGACAGGTTTTACATATTTGCACCTACAAATGCAGAATGTCAATACAATAACAGGTCCTGCATTAGCATGACTCTCCTGCTGTGCATTGAATCTAAAAGTCAAATGTACTGTCATTATTTACTTACTTCAGTCTTCACTGATTTGCCACTAATTTGCCAGAAAACTGCAATGTTATGTGAAATGGCCCAAAAATATGAGGCAAAAGTCTGTACAGTCTGTGAAGCTCTGAAGAGTTCTGAAGTAGGAGTCACAAATTAAGGTCAGCAAACAGCCAGGGAATGTCTTGGACAATATCAGGGAACTGCAGTACTGTGGTAACAGGTACAGCAGCCAGTGGTCTTCTGCACACAATAATCCCGGACTGGAGTACAGGTAGCTCTGGCCTGGAGTCACCTTGTAGGTACTGACAATCACACTGGGCATGCTCCTACACATAGTTAACCTGAGCGCAAGTCTGTTGCCTCTACTGCCCAAAGACCTGCTATGCGGAACTATGTCTGTACATACATGCAGCTATGTATACATATCTGCCTCTCTCTCTATCCCCATCATACTTGATTAATATCTCTATCAGTATGTGGCCCACACACACACACACACACACACACACACACACACACACACACACACATATATATATATATATATATATATATATATATACATGATAACAATATATATATATATATATATATATATATATATATATATATATATATATATATAGCTATACAAAGTGCAATGATACATAGGTTCATAGGTTCATAGCTTGATACTAGGCTATCTGCCCTAGGGCATTTATAAGCCTAGCCAGAGTATGTTTGGCTTTCGCCACCCTTTTAGATTATAGGTTCATAGCTTGATACTAGGCTATCTGCCCTAGGGCATTTATAAGCCTAGCCTAGGCTCCCCACATACAGCTACCTAACAAATTTACTTTACTTACACACACAACTACATTTAAGGAGACATCCCTATTATACACATTTATATAGATATGGGCAGGGATGTATAAATGCCTCCACATACCCTAGAATGTTGGGGTTATCTGCGCATACACTTCACAACAGCTGTCCGATGGCACCAGACAAAGGCCACAATAGTACATAATCCACTCACCTACAGACAACTGTACCTGTGGACTGCCACCTTGTAGACAGACATAGGTACGCATGTAGTAGAATGTATAATAGGTGCACTGCATGCCTTGCACAGGCCATATTATCCCTAGCTACATGTCTGCCTATCAAACTACAGACAGCTAGAAATGGCCAGACTGGTAAGTGTACATACATAGCAGGGGTATTACCAGATATCCCTTCCCTAGGACACTAGATACAATAGCAGTACCAAGCAATTTCACTTTGCAGGCCACACATGCTATCTAACACAAGGCCACTTTACGTGCTCCACAAGAACTGTGCCTGCATCAACACATGGAACAGACATAACCTGTGGTGCATGTGATAGGTACTGTGAGCTGTAATGTGTACGACTAGATAGGTAGGAGTTCTAATCTCACATTATCCCACTCTGTGGGTGTGTATGTAAATATATCCCCATGCAGCATCTCAAACAAGCCCATATGGGCTGTCTCCATGCGATGGTTATGCATTTTATGGCCAGTGACTAGCTGCTGGCCTCAACATTGGCCTTCTTTACAAGGCCTGCTGATGTCATCCACCTTAAGAGCACTGGCTGAGACTGTAATATCAGATAAACAGCATGGTGTATGCAATAAGTACTGCGAGCTACAGTGTGTACTACTAGACAGGTAGAGGTTCTAATCACATAGCATCCAAGTTGTGTGTGTGCAAATATATCCCCCTGCAGCAGTAAAGATATGCCCATGTGGCCTATCCCTGTGAATTGGTTATGCATTTTATGGCCCTGTAACAAGCCGCTGGCCCTAAATTGCCCTCCTCTACAGAAGTATAATTTATTTCCCCCACCATCTAGAGTTGTATGTGCAGAATACTTAGATGACATGTATCGGGGGTAGTAGGGTATATAAGCATGATGACGGTGAACTGTTCCTATTGTCCCTGACATACTGTTTTACAAATATGCACCTAGGGAGCCATGCATGTGTACTGGCATACCTTGCTGACATCATATCTCTGCTATGCTGCCTTGCCATCCTGTGCCACTGTATTGCTGCCATGTGTTCATAGTTGAACTGCCAGACTCCTGGGACAAAAACATACACAGGTCCGTAACACACCTGTCATTCTGTAACACTACTGCCAGTGTACCATCAGGCAACAAAGATGCACAATGTTTGATGCATAGTCACGGCACATGCCAGCATACACTAACTGTCTTGGCCCACAATAACTGCCATAGCATAACATTACTGCACTACACAAACAGATGTAAAGTTATATAGTCACCTTGGGCATCAGACACATATGCAGGTCCCCACATCAATGGCCTGGATGGCAGGGATGTGGCACAGGTATCATCACATGCACAGGGTGTGGTGTGGGTGTGCCAGAGGCCTAGACTATGCCAAAAAGGTTGACAGCATGTGTGTGAGTAAGGAAGTGGTGCTGGCTAGATGGACCATGGAGACGTGACATGTGTGTCTGTAGGTGATCTGCATGAGACAGTGCTGTTGGAGTGTGTGCATGTACACAGTCAAGCCCAGTGCTAGCCTTATACATGTGTATGGTGGACAGCTGTGGACTGTACATGGTAGAGTGGTCAGTTCACCATCTCCAGCCATGAACATGGGAACTGGCTTCACCAGAGTAGCACGGGCACCACCATGTCCAAGGTCAGATGCGGTGTTAGTACCTGACATTGACTGCTGTCTGCTGGGTCTGTGTCCCCCACAGGACCACCCAGGACCACACATCCATGGCTTGCCACATCTTGATGTGAACAGCACACTTCCCTCTGTAGCACTGGAAGTACTGCCACTACAGGAGCATGAGTGTGCACAGCCATGTAGACTCTCAGCAGACGGTGTTGTTGGCCTATGTCCACATGTCCGACGCCCAACTCCAACCAGATGTTCCAGCACAGACATGTGATCAAAGACAGACACTGTCTCAGCCCACCAACTGTCCACTATATCAGTGAAATGATCCAGGGTGTCACCAATGAGGTGGAGGCAGTCATGGATGTCAGACTGTGCTGCATCCATAACCCTAAGCATCCATCTGGTGTTGCCTTCAGAACATGCCTTTGCCTCCATGACAACCTGAAACATGTGGTGACTGACCCATGATGTGACACCTGCAACAGGAGGTGAATGGACAGCAGTCCTCCTTTAAGCACCCCTGTCAATCTGCCCATGTAGGACCTCGCCAGGTCTCTGGCTATGGCCAGTGTCTACACTCAATGACGCCATACTTGCCACACTGTCCTGTGCAATGTCATCACCCTCTGATGACAGATTCAGCCACTGACAGCTCCATCTGTGCCTCCTGTTGGGAGGGTGGCTTAATGGTTAAGGTGTTTGCCTTACAAACACAAGGGGCAGGGTTTGAGTCTCACAAGGGATAATTGGCTAGGCTTCAAATGGCTCACAAGGGCATTTAGCTTAGTACTAACCTATGAACCTATGAACCTATGAACTATGGCCACCATCATCATCAGAGTCCAATTAGACACTGACGTTAGGTTGTAAGGTGGACAGACTCCAACCTCCCTGTTCACCTGTGAGAAGCAAGACAAAAGCAGTACATTACCACCTGCACTATTATGTCTGGTAATGCACACAGACTCATACAGATGGGGATCCACAACTACATTGCATGTCCCACATTTTCTCATCTCAGATCCCATGCACAACACACATACTTACAACAATACACACAGGCAAGTCAAGCCCTGTAAAACATGCATGTCAACTACATCCAGTTAACATTGTCAGTACAATACACCTGTGAGGTGTGCGATATGACAGTGTATGTAGTAGAACTACACATAAAACCCAGTATACCTGATATGCCAGTTGTAGTATCACTGCCTCAGGTATGTACCATCTCCCTATTGTGTTTGAACAGACATCATGGAGTAATTGCCTCATGTATAGCAGGCTGCTTAGTTGCTTATAACTATAAGTGCAAACATGTTAATGTTTGTAGAACTATACACCTGTCATTTTGCTTATAAGTGCAAATGTGTTAATGTTTGCAAAACTATACACCTGTCATTCCCTAGGCTATGCACTGTAGTTAACTGCTCCAAAATGGAACATACACCTATTTTACTTTGGCTAGGCACAGCAGTTATGCACAGGGCAAAATGGTACCTCTTAATTTTCATGGAGTATATATGATATGTAAAACAACAGTATCACACTTACCAGGTACAGGACCAAGGACTCTGGCCACACCTGACATACCTATGAAAAGGTGAGGGAGATGTATTGTCAGCAACACCAAATGTTTTAGTGATACAATGTGATATGTGCATATATCCACACGTACTGTAGCTAATGTGATATTGGTTATATTGCTGGCATTCTGAGCATGTATACACAACTATGGGTAAAACGTCCCCCCCAGTGCAGATAGACCTAACACCCATGTGCTGGTCTGTAAAGCCTGCCATAATGACCGCTAATATATAATACTGGTGAACACAGTAAGCTTACCTGGATGATACTCTGATGTGGACGCTGTGGCACCCACCTCCAGGATGTATGGCGTGATTAATGGCTGGGAGCTGTTGGTTGATCCTAGGTTCATCAGAATTCTTCTGTGGCTGAGAGTGGTTGTTTTGTTGAAGGCCCTCCACTGTAGCAGCATGATCCCTGGCCACAGCAACTACCCTTTGACATGCGGCATTGACCACATCTGTGGGCTGATGTTGGACCTGTTTGCATGTCCTGTCCTGTTGGCCAATCTGATTTATAGCCCTCACAAGGTCAGCCCACAATGCTGCCCATTGTTCATGATTGTGGCAACCCTTTGAAAGCAGGATTTGATGGCTGAGTCTGAGAGCATCCACTATAGCATAATTCAGTGCTGCTGAAAATGGCAGATGTCTCCATCGGCACATTGTTCCTGCAAGACAACAGGAGGGGAACATATTACAGGACCAGATACATGGATGTCCACTATGTACAGACCCTACACACCCATAATGGCCTGCACTATCCACTGCTCCCTCACACATTATACCCCACAGTCTGACAACACACTACATGTGTGTCTATCACCAATATAGTGTCAATATTGGGTAAAGTCCCTGTGTACCGTGACAGATTCTACTGTATGTCTCTACACCCATCACTGCAGTGTACTGTGGTGTGTCCCCTATGGCAAATCCCCACTAATATGTTATATGGCCACTGTCACAGAAATAGCTATGACAATAACTATATGGGAACATTCCAGCAACACCAGTGTGCCACAATGACAGAGAGCAATGCACATCTGCTGTAGTATGTGTTCCCTGTAGGCACCATACCTCTCAACTATACATGTGTGCAGAATGTCACCATGTTTGCCTCATAGATGTGGTCCATTTTGCACAAATTTGTGGATGTCTGACAAATGGTTGTCAGATCATTGATGGCTGCTGTCAGAAAATTAAAACACAATCTAACTGTCACCCATCAGACTCCTCAAAAAACAGTTATGCTACAGTAGTATCTGTTGCTCTATTCATATTCTTACTTTGCATGGCAAATACTGTATGTATACTCTGTCACTGAGTTTGGGCCTTTGTCCTCCCATTAATTATGGCTATGTCCTGATTTCTTACTGTAGGGGGTTGGGAGGTATGTTAGGCATAGCTCTTAACCAGACAGGGATGAATGTTCAGGAAACAGGGACTTAACCAGAGTACATGATGGATATTCAGGGACACATTTACAATGTTAATTCGATTTATGTGTGACATTGACAGACTGAGATGAAGTGAATTACAGTGCATTGTTTGATGTTACAGGAGTGTACACCCTTACTTAGTGTCACTATATTATATGTGTAATCCACCATCTTTACTACAACAGCCAACTGTTGTAGGAGTGATTGGCAGGGACAGAGAAGAGATGTGTTTCAAAGAAAGGACACTTGAGAGGCATACCTGTAGGTGATGGACAACAGAGTGTCACTGATATGCCAATATCATAGATCTAATACAAGCCTACCGTTTTAAACCCTATTCCCCATACCTCCATCCTCCCATCTTCCCATCTGCATCCTGTGTTATGGGGAAATCTAGTACATACCTGGTAGAGTGACGTATTCCTTTGTTTGAAGTGCTTCTCTGCAAATGCTTTTCACATACAGTGTCTGTGTGAGTAAAACCACATACAGACCTGTTCCCCATAAGCAATTGCTTACCTATTGTAGGTAATGTTTATTAACAGGTAATTGCTTCTCCACCAATCTGTGGCTCAGAATTGCTAACCGCATCCAAAACAGCTGAATTGCACTATCATTAACTAATGACATGGCACCACAGTGAAATATATAAACCTATATGTAGGCCTTGGCCCATTTCTTAGTTTTGGAGATGAACATTACTGAGGTGTGGAGACTACAGCATTACAGAGAGTAAACACAAATATTACCACTGTGAAGTCAACAATTATTGAAATATGTGCACAGTTTTGCCTCATATGTTTGGGCAGTATCCCTTGACATTGTGATCCTCTAGTCACTGGCAAACAATATGGGTTGAGGTCAGTAAGGGGAAAAAGACATGTGAGTGTCACACATTGTACCTTTCAGAGTATGTATGCTAAAGCGTTAGCAGCTATTCTATCTACTTAATAACTATCTTAGTAGGGAAAAACTGTGAAACATGTCCGTATCTCTGGGCCTTTGCTCCCTCTTTATGTATGGATGTGTCCGGGTCACCTGTTATAGGCGGTTGGTCAGTATGTTTTTCTGTAGCAGGTACCTTAACATATAGCTGTGTATGCTCCAGGCTGCAGCCTCTGCTGCAGGCTAGGACACATAGGGGGGAGTGTGAACACTTTGAAAGCCAGGAAGCTGTATGTGCAACTGTGGCAGCAGTGGCAGCCCTGTCATTACAACAGAGCCAGGGTGAAGGTACCTTTTACAGTCCAACTGAGGCATGTGCGTAAGGTACATCTGTTATGCAACAGTGCCATGAGCAGAGTAGTAGGTGACATATAGGTAGACTGTATGAATATGTGCAGTGTGTCCCTACCTGCAGGTCTTTGACTTGGAAAGCTGGATAGCAGATAACTCAGTAGCAGTAACCTATGGGGAATAAAATTGCATGACTCTTTTATTACTTGCTGTCTTCACAACAATGTACTTGAAGTGCAACACACTGGATTCAAACCAAGAAGTGTGTGTGGCAAAACGTACTGTATGCAAGCTAGTTAACAGTCTGAGCTACTGAGTTAGTGCTGTAACAGGTGTATTTGTCAGATATATGTGCAGACATACAGTTGTGACACACATTGCCTGCATCCATCAGCATGTGCATGGCCTTCACAGGCAATTGTTTTGCAGCAGGGTCCCAGCTGAAAATATGTACTGTGCCATTGATGCCTTTGCAGGTGTGTGTAAAGATGTTGCAGATGAAAGGGAATATTTAACTGCTATCACAGGCCTCATGCACTGCTATTATTATTTATTTGGCTGTGTACTGGTGTAGTTTTGCATCAGAGTCCCAGGTACACTCCCATTTTTCCCATTAGGTTCAATTTCAGTCTGTCAGTGGCAATCAGTATATTTTGCTGAAAACAGCTGTGTGGCTTAGTGGGTTAGTGTAGTACGCGTTAGTTGACAGGGGCCTGGGTTTGAAACATAGTAGAGGTTATTATTTTGTACATGTGCCCAACACTGTGAAAAACACATATGTTCATTAAGGCACATTAAAACTCATTTAAGCGGGTTTGCATGGTGCTGTGCATCGTGCTACTCTGAGGCACTTAGCTTAGCCCAAACCCAGACTAAAAAAATAAAAAGAAAAGAAAAAAGGGGAGATAGGACAGTGGTGAAATGGGGGCAAGTAGGGGGAAAAACATAGTGAAAGGCAGGTAGGTATGTGCAAGAAGGGTGTAGGAAAGAAACATAGTTTTACATTTTTTTGTACAAGAGCAGCTGTGCATTTTGACTGATTTTGTGGATGAATTTGGAGTCTCAAACCCCAGAGAGAGTGGTGAGGACAACATAAATGTGTTGTCATGCCAACTGGACCAAATTAGCTACATCCAGTGGACATGCATGCAAAATGGTGAGCTATATATGGGGTGATTTTTTTGTGGGACAGGTGCCTATTTTTTTTATAGGGAGAGAGTGGAATGTTGGGGATGGGGTATAGGTACATGTGGGGAGGTAAGTTGGGTAGGAGAGGCTGCAATTGCAGATAGACAAAACAGACAAGACAGCTGACAGGGGTGGTGTGTAACACATGAGGGGGGTAAACACCTTGGATGGGAAGGGTGTTGTGGAATCTGACAAGCATGTGCCTCCAGATGGCAGCAGCATGACTGACATCACCATCCATGGGCAGTCAACAGTGCCAGTGCCAACTGGCCCCACCAGCTTTTCCAGTCTATCAGTCCAGGGAGGTGATGTTCATAGCTCCTATGGACAATCCTGTGCACCATGGCTGGTAGTCAACCTTGGGTGACAATCCTCCCTGCCACCACTCCTGGGGAAGGGATGGGCTCCATCCCATGAGGAGTCTCCACCCAAAGGTAGTGCAGGGCAAGGGGAGAGGGCACCACCAGCATGGGTCCCAGATGTGCCAGGACCTGGTGCCTCACCCATTTACCTGTAATTCCTGTGGAGAGAATATCTGTTAACATTACGTGACTGATACTGTAATATTTGGTGCTACATAGCTCTGGATTTGAACCCTGGTCTGTGTGTGGCAAAATGTACTTCATACAGAGCATTTAGCAAACTAAGCTACTAAGTCACTGCTGATGGCTGACTGACTGATATTTGCCTGGAGCTCACCTGGCACCAAAATATGACCTGCTAATAGTAGTACAGTTTTATACTAGACTGCTGTGACAGTTGAACACACACATGCATGAAATTTAAGCATGACAGAGATAATAGGTAACCTAAACATTACTACATAGAATGCAGGTGTACAGAATATATTGTTAGTGTGTTTGAAATATCTTTGAAGTCAACAAACAATATCTGATTATGGGTTATTATTTGCAGTCTAAAACTAGTATACTGTTATACCTGACTGCAGCACCATACTTCACAGTCTGAATGCTTGTAGCTGACATGCAACAGTGAAACCAAGACAATCCTGATGTACACAATTTACCTTGGTGTTATTGCTATTGGTGCATGTGTTGTAGCAAACCATTTGTCATAATTCATTTCTTACAAAACAGCTCTGAACCTACACTTACTGCACAACAGCCTTTATTACATATACCCTCATGCAGGTACTGATAATATTTTGCGTTTGTTGAAGAACAGTTGTAATAATTGACTTGTTGCAAAACAGCCCCACTTCCACAGTGAGTGCACAACAGACATTATTAGAGATACCTTAAATCAGTTACTGTTATCATTTCAAGTTTTTATTGCACAACAGTTGTCATTATGCATGTGTTGCAATACAGCTGCATTTCCACAGTTATTGCACTACAAACTTTATTACATATACTTTATTACAGTTAATGCTTTAGTCTTCCCTGCTTATGGCACTACAGTTGGCAGTATGCACTTCTTGCAGTACAGGTGTGAGTCCACATTAATTGCAATATAATCTTTATTGTTTATTCCTAATCACAGTTAACATTTTACTCTTTCTTGCTTATTTGACGATAGATAACAAAATACATCTGTACTCAACACACTCACGGCACAACCTGGCCAAGCATCTGGCATGCACCTTGATGTTGTAAGCCTTCTCCTCTGCAGCTATTGTGAGAGAAACACACCATTATACATATCAGTTTAGCAGGCATTCAGTGTTAGATATTGCTGAAACAAAGATAAATGTACTTGCATACATGTGGGACATTCTCTGCCCAGAATATGTGGACCCAGGTGTCCAAGAGTGCCCCCTTCCATCTTTTCAGGTCATCATGGTGGTGATGACACTGCTCACCTGTGTGATGGATACCAGTTGCACTGGTGATGTCCCTTGCCAGCTGGTTCCAGGCCTCTGCTTTGAACTCTGAGCTCTGGTAACCTCCCTGTATCAGCTGGTCATGATGGATTTTGACAAGGAGTTCAACCATGTCCTTGGACTCCAGAATGCCCTAATGCTGTGCCTGAAAGCACAAACCCTCTCCAATGCCTGCCATGGTATCCTTCAGAGATATAACTCCAATGGATTATGCTGTATTCCCACCTATTGGGCTTAATATAGCCTGTTTTCCTGCCCTTACATACCATTGAGCAACTTTTAAAAATGTGGCACGTTACTTAGCACAGCGCAAACCAGTGCAGCTGAGCTGAGCAGTGTGAAAACCCGAA
Source organism: Protopterus annectens (assembly GCF_019279795.1). Taxonomy (NCBI): domain Eukaryota; kingdom Metazoa; phylum Chordata; order Ceratodontiformes; family Protopteridae; genus Protopterus; species Protopterus annectens. The sequence continues at coordinate 1,159,831,552 of NC_056733.1, forward strand.
TGCTTGGCAGTGCTTAGTAGTGCACCAACCAGCCAAGCACTGCCAAGCAGTGCATAAACATTAGCAGTCGTTATTTTGTTTATGCAGTGCTTAGCAGGTCTTAACAGGACTTAGCAGAGCTTACCTGAGTGCAGAAAGCCAATATTTAAAAATCATTTGCATGATTTCTATTTCAAAAATAAATACTTTCTTGCCCTTCCATGTTCTCAAACCGTGCACCTACTGCACATGTAACTCTACCCATTTAGCTGCATGGATCTGCAGAATTTTGCTGTACCTTAACATATACCTATGAGCTACCTTTAAGCAGTGCTGAGCACCATGCCACGCCATGAAAACCCACTCAGGTATGCTTAAACATGACCTTTATATAAATAATTAAATGCATCTGGTTCTATTTTTAGATTTCTGTGGTCTTGGTTCTGCTTAGCACTGCTGCACTCTGTGCTGCACAGTGCAAATATGCTTTAAAAAAAATACAAAAAATAAATGAAAATAACATTGGGACTACACTACTATTAAACAGTGCTGGGAGTATATTGCTCAACTGTGGACATAGTTTGCACTACACTCCCTATACTGATTCAATAACTGTATTCCATGTCTCTCCCTTGGCAATGCACCATGATTAATATGCATGGTGTGCTGCCAAGAGGAAACCATGTATATGGACAAGGTAACATTCCATGTAGACTCTACACTATGCCTGCATGGATTTTATTAAATCTAGTGGATGGTCTTAGCAGAACATGTATAATAGGCTACTTAGCCAGAGATGTGCAAAACTTATGTACTTTAAATGTGAACTTTATTTGACAGCACCATCCTTGTGTTTCAGAGTACTGTAGTTTGCATCACTGAATGAATACATCATTCAGTTTCATAAACTAAAGCATCACAGAACAGTATATAAGTGATTGCCATCAGATTATCAACTCAATAAGTCAATAATTATGTGGTTTGTGAAGCTGAGTGAATGCAACATATCAAACGTGTAATATACAGTACCTTGGAACAATATTTTCAATTGACAAAAAAAAGTGGTACCTTGGATTGACTTATTGACAAAAAAGGACTATGTGGCTTCAGGACTGAAAAGTTGGTTTCTTTGGAATTAAAGAAAAAAACAAACCCAGTATTATAACACAGCAATAAGGTCACAGTACTGTACTTGACATAGCAAAATAACTACAGCATTCAAATGCTGTAAGTATATCACTGGGTGATTATGCAACATTAGCTCCAATGCACCGCACAACCTCTAATATAATCTTACAATCACCATGTGCCACTATATTACAGTATTCTTTGCACAGACATGTCAAAGCTGAACTATGGCCTAGAGGATTAAGACTATGTGCTATAAATCCAAATCCAAGAACAGTCCTCGGTTTGACTTCCATGACCTCCATTTGTCTACTGTGCTGACCCTAACCCTGCCCCCTGCCAATAACTCCAACCATGCTCCTTTCCTTAGAAAAACCCTTTCTGCAACACTGTAACTATTCAAAGTATGCCTGAGTTTAATAGAAGGGCATTGGTTAACCAATCATAAAATGAAACTGTTTTTTTTATTTTGCTATTTTTTCAATGTTTTGTTTTGTTTTTTTCATTGAGTACAGTCATGAAATGATGACATCATACACTCACACACAAAGTTTACATATGTGAGGACACACATTCTGCAATGTAGTATGCCTTTAAAAGCGTCTTCCTTAATGGTTAGACATGGAAACATATATAACTTTCTAGCCCAGTAAAAGAAGATTAAACCAAGTTATATAGTCAATAGTTTATGAATAAGGCATGACCTACTTCAGTTAAAAACACTCTCCTTCTGTGTCTCTGTACAAAGTTTGAATGAAAAACTCCTTATAATAACAATATCAACAACAACAAAACAACAATAATAATAATAATAATAATTATTATTATTATTATTATTATTATTATTATTATTATTATTATTGTTGTTGTTCTGAGTGGTTCTTTATTTACTGGTACAAATTAGTTTGTGTGGCTAGGTAAATGTTGGTTATCTCTTGGAATAAATACATAGTACCATGTTACCATGTTATTAAGGCAGTACAGAGTTCATCCATTTAGAGATCAGTTTCACAATTAAAGAGTTGTGAATGTATATTGAAATGTTAAGTAATACAATGCTGTTCAGTACAGGAAAAAATGGAAGTGGACTGAATGTGGAAGATAAAATCGTAAGTAATGCAATGCCAGGATATGTTGGTGTTGGTGAGTATTGGAAAATGTAGAGGCCAAATGAAAGTGAAAGGTGAGTAATCTGTATGGTATGTCAGTGTCTATGTAAGGGATTTATGCATGAAGACTACAGAATACTTAAGAAATATAAAGCATAATTTAGGCCAATAGAGATATTGAAATCTTATGACAAAAGAGATAAGATTTCAAGGGTGCGGCATAGTTTGTTTTGAATTTACAGAGTGCAGTGTAGGCGACAGGAAATGGGATGAGTGGGAAAAATCTATGTAAGTTAGTTATACATTCTGGGTCATGGTTAAAGCTGTGCGACCATGATGGAATTATATGCAATAAATGTTGTGGCCAGTAACTGTAATACTTGGTCAGATGAGAGGGGTGCAGCTCTGGAGCTATAGAGGGAAGGAGTTAGAGTAAGGTATTATACAATGATGGGAATATGTATCCATAGGAAAATCAGATACGATGGGAATGATAAAGCTTTTGGTCATACAGGTTAATGACTGGGATACTCTGTGGGGGTGAAAGGGCAATAATGCTAGAAGAAATGCTAACACTGTTAACGCAACAAGAAATGGATAAATGGGTACTGATACATAGCAAATGACTTCAAAGGGATAATTTGAATGCAATGCTTAATGACACCAGAAGGCATAATGGTTAAGGTCTTTGCCTCCCATGCATAAGGTACAAGGCTCGAACCTGACCTCCAACCAATGGCTGTTTGGAGTTTGCATATTCTCCTTGTGCCTACAATGAGAGAAGATGTGGAGCCCATCCTAGAAGAAGCAAGAACCACACTAAGGAAAATGAAGGCAGGGAACGCAGCAGGCTCAGATGAGGTCACAGCACATATGATAAAGATGCTGAGTGAGATAGGGGAGAAATGGCTCCTGTGGGTACTAATAGCAGTGTGGAGTGAACAGCATATCCTAGATGACTGGAAAATAAAAATACTTGTGCCTGTCTACAAGAACAAAGCAAACATCCACAACTGTGGGCAGTAGAGAGGCACCAAACCCCTATCACATTGCATGAAAGTTCTGGAGAGGGTGACTGATAAATGGATACACAGAGTAGTAGAATATAAGATGGGAGATGAACAGTTTGGATTCAGACCAGGATGCAGCACAACTGACCCAATGTTTGCAATGAGACAGATACTTGAGAAGAAGCTATAGATGAGGAGAGAGTCCAACTGGGCATTCCTAGACTTGGAGAAAGCATATGATAAGGTACCAAGAAAGCTGATCTGGGCAGTACTGCAGTGGTTTGAAGTCCCAGAATGACTGGTAGAATTAGTGCAAGCTGTGTACAAGGACCCAGTGACCCAAGTACAAGCAGTGTTCAGTCTCACAGAGGGGTTCCCAGTGGGAGTGGGTGTGCACTAGGGTTTATGTCTAAGCCCACTGTTGTTCATACTGGTGATGGATTACATTAGCAAACAGGTTGGAGGGGCAAATCAACAAAGCTGCTGTATGCAGACAATGTGACAGTACGTAGTTTCATAGGTTCATAGGTAGGTACTAGGCTATTGCCTCTAGGGCCTATTTAAGCCTAGCCAAAAAGGTACCCTGGCTTTCGCTACCCAAGAAAATTATTTTCCTGTGCCCCTGTCGAGCAGAGCCACAGAGGTGATCCCCGGAGTGAATTTCCTATTTTCCATCCAATCATCAAGACTTTTCTTGAAGAGTGCTAATGAGTTAAGAGTTAAGAGTGCTAATGCTAAGATGCTAATGCTAATGTTAAGAGTGCTAATGAGGGGGGTTGTACTCTATAATGGGTCAATGAGTGATGAGGAGAGGGGAACAATGACCTATTTTTTCCTGGATTAGAAACCTATTTGTGATGAGGTATGTCATGTAGAACGATTTCCTGACTACTGTGGCGGTGTAATTATTAAAGGAGTGACTACTGTCCACCTGTCTCACAAGGTCTCTTATCACACTTTCAGTGTTAAGTAAACTACCAACTATGTGGTAGTTCATGGGTACAGAGGTTTTACCAAAGGGGATGACAATGCACTTTTTGGCATTGAACTTGAGACCATGTCTTTGACACCTGGCATCTGTCTCAGTGAGGCCCTTTTGTAGGATGTCCACATCATTAGGAGTTTTGATTATGGCTCCTAGTTTGCAGTCATCTGCAAATTTAGTTAGCCAAAGACCTTCTGTGTTAGCCTGTACTTCAGAAAAGTAGATACCAAACAGGAGAGGACCCAAGACTGAACTCTGGGTACTCCACTTGTCACTGGTCTGAAGTCGGATTTGGAGTCTGCTACTTTCACAGTGTGGTTCTGTCAGTGAGCCAATTGGCAACCCAACTTGTGACATAGAGATTTATACCTAGTTTAGTGAGTTTATCTATAATTTCAGAGTGGGGTGGTGTCAAAAGCCTTGGCGAGATCTAGATAGGCTGTGTGAACCACCTTACCCTTGTCTATGGCTTTGGTGACTACTTCAAAGAAGTCTATCACATTTAGGAGACATGATCTGCCTTTTACAAACCCAAACTGGGTCGGGTCCAGAGTTTGGAAATTACCAGTGTCTTTGTTTATAAGTTCCATGATAATACGTTCCATGGCCTTACAGACCAGGCTCATTAGGCTAATGGGGCGGTAGTTCCTGGGGTCCGTGGTGGCTCCCCCTTTGAGAAGTGGGATAACTGTCACAGTGCACCATTCAGTGGGTACAAAGCCTGAGGTGAGGCAGACTCTGAGCTAGAACTTCAGCAAAGAACAGGAGAATGGAATGCAAAACTGAAGGCACATGGGATGAAAGATGAAACTAAGCGCGGATAAGATGGTGGTAATGGCAGCAAATTAGAGAAATCAGAAGAAGCTGAGAATAGAAGATAGACGAGAATATAGTGGAACAGGTAAACAGCTTCAAGTATCTGGGAGGGGTTGTTGAGGAGAAGGATAGTCTGAATGAAGAGGTCAAAGCTAGAATCAGAGAGGATGCAGCCAACTGGCATAGACTTTCAGGTATAGTGTATGACAGAAGAATGGCAAAGAAGCTGAAAAGTAAGGTGTACAGGACAGCAGTGCGACCAGTACTACTGTATGGTACAGAAACCTGGGCAGTAAAGGCAGAACCATTGAAGAAGCTAGAGGTGATGGAAATGAAGTACCTCAGAAGGAGTAGGATGCACACTGTGGCACAGATGAAGAAATGAGGACATAAGAGCAGAAGCCAAAGTAGCTCCAATTGTAGAAAAGATCAAAGAGAACAGATTACGATGGTTTGGGCACATGTGTAGAAAAGCAGAAGACAATATGTTGAGGAAGATTTGGGACAGACTGGAAGAAGGTAAGAAGAAGCGAGGACATCTAGAGAGGTGGATGGATTGTATGAAAGAAGATCTGTGACAGTCAGGCATGAGTGTTGAAGAAGACAGGAGTGTGGCACTGAATTGAGAGAGTTGGTGACAATTAACGCAATAACCTGACCCCATGTAGAAAAATGGGAAAGGGGGGGCTGATGATGATGATGAATTTGAATGTACTGCTTATGTTGAAAACTGATGTATGAATGAAAGGTGTTGGAGAAGACATAATGTAAGTAAGGGGGATGATAACTGCAGAATGGCTGATGACTGAAGCAATTAGTGGTGGAGAATGTTAATTATTGTAGTAATTATCACTTCCTATTTAGCTATGTGTAACAGCTGAATTATACTTTGTTCACTTTGATCTCATTTCTAAATGTCAGTATATTACTGCAGTAACAAAAATTTGATGTTTCCTTACTTCACCAAGACCATGGTATTTGTACATTAAAGCAAGACGTAGCACAGTGTGAAACCCCCACATATGGGGTGCAGGGAGGATTGTCCCTTAATTAGCATGTAATTAATTTGTTGGTGTCTTTCTATATGTTAAAGTATTTTTCTGCTTATTTCTAAGTGCTGTCTGAAGATGACAATAGCCCTTATAAATGTTGGTTCTGTGAGGTATTACTTATATATATAGGTTCAAAGGTGTGACCACTGGGGCCTTTATAAGCCTAGCTATGCAACTCAAATGTGTCCCACAAATTATTGTGCCTTAGAGATTATTATAAGAGGTGTATGTGAGTTAGGCCATGATTTAACAGCTTCCTCTGTCCCTCAGAGACATAGATTTCAGGCCAGGAGTGAATTTCCAGTTTCCCATTCACCAGTCCAGGTTGCACTGCAATATGTTTAGGGAAGGGCTGTAATGAACATGGTTGGGGATCCTATTCCAAAGAATGGGGATTCTCTGAGATACATACTGTCCTTCCAACATGTCCTGTTTAAGTCACAAGCAAAGTTTAATCTTTAGAGCTAGTAGTTCTGGTGCTGTTCATTTTGCAGGTATGCAAAAGGTCTAACAGAGATCCAAGGATGCCTTATATACCAGGCATAAATCACCTGACAGCAGTCTGTAGGAAGTAGAGTATAGAGATAGGGCTTTGAGGCAGTCTGCATAGAACATTGCGTTTGCTCCCTGTATTCTCTTTGTTACGAACCTCTGTGGACACTCCAGTTGTTACACATGCCTGGTCAGGTACATACTGAAGGAGGCATTATACTCAGTGATGGGTCAGATAATGGCTAAGTACAGGGGCACAATGACTTCCCTGGACCTAGATGCCATGCCTTTACTTATAAACTAATTGACATAGAATGTTTTTTTGCAACCTTAAACGCATGTTGGTCAAAAGTTAAGTTACTGTTTATGTGCATTCCCAAATCCCTGACTACTGGTTCTACTCTTAGGGGTGTGTTATGGAAGAAGTAATTTCCTATGGTGGTTGACTTCCAAAGGGTACTATTATACAGTTCTTGGCACTGAGTTTTAAGTTGTGGCTTTGGCACCATTAATTTGTCTGTGTTAGACATTCCTGTAAGATTTTTGTTATCTTGGGGGTTTATATGTTTGCTCCTAGCTTGCAATCATCTGCAAAACTTGTTAAGCCAGAGGCTCTTGAAATTAGCCTTGACTTTCAAAAAACATGCATTTTGATATTGCTGTTAAGTACTTTTGTTTATTTGAGTTGCTGTTTAAAAAGTATTGGTGGATGCAGTCACGTATTAGGATTGCATGAGTTTTTCTTTTTAATTGCATTATTTTTCAATGGTTTTGCTTCAGTTATTATGGTCTCAAGTTTTACTGTTAATTGACATGAGTCCTTTAGTGATGGAGTATTTTGAGTTTTAGGAGTTGTGAAGAGAGCGATATATGTAAGCATGAACATCATGGTTTATAACAGTCTACAAAGAAGTACTTACTGCAGCAACATCAGAAGCTAATACTGATCACGACATAGTATATAAGCCAAAGGAGGATGATGTCACAATATGAGCAAAAGAGAATTGATTTTAACAGCTGGCTCTTTCTGGTGTCATTCTAAGGAGATCCAATATTTGTCACCGTGGGAGGACATGGTTAACAGACTGTGTTGGTTTGCCAAGGATAGTCTACACCTGTCCCCTCTATGCTGTCAAATACTGGCTAAAACTTTTCCATCCCTATAGTGCCTTTTTTTAGGCAATGCAAAATTGACAAACGAACTAGGCTTCAAGGTGCTATTGCAAAATACCAGGAGTCTAAATAAAAATATGATTATATTTTTTTAATTTGCACCTAAGGAGCATGGTCTGATCCTTGTCACTGATTGGCTAACAATGTATTTAAATAGTTGTTGACATCATATTTTTAATAGATATGATGAAGAGTGTTTTAACTCAAAAGTGCTTATCCTTATTACGTTTTGTTTTTATTAAAAGGGTATTCTTTGGACTGTGGTTGCTGGACTTTTCTCCATTTTGATTCTTACTGGCTTTGTCAAAGTCCAATGTTTAGTAGCTGCTGGTGTATTTCTTCATTTACTAAATGAAAAAACTACACTCCCTCTAAGTCCTCCTCACATTTGAGAATATAGACATCTCTGCAATTACCTAGACATTGTTTAAGGCAGTAGAGAGTACTCCATCTGCACAAGGTCTCAGTGCCTTCCACACTTTTAGACCAGTAGCTGCACAGACAAGGGCGAATGGTGGAGGTGTCTCAGTATACATTAATCAGAAGCCAAAACCCGGCAATGGAGATGAAAAGCGAAACACAAAACTGAACCAAAACCAAAAGGTCAGCTTCTCCCGAGTGACTTTTTGGTTTTGGTACATTAATAAGAAGCATACTTCTGTGTTCATCAAACAGAATGATAAGCTGGAGTTCCTCCACATGCAGATCAACATAGACCACCAAATCCCATACTATAGCATAGGCAGCTATAGGTCACCCTCCATGTCCCAACAATCTTACAGTACATACTTGGACCTACTGGGATACTTACCATCCAACCTAACACCCTACTCATGGGAGATTTTTACTACCCCTTTATAGACTGAGAATCCTAAACAGCCTCAGCTCTACAGGCATAGAGATCCTTGGACTTTGTAAATACAAACATGCTTGACAAAATAGTGAATATGTCTACTAGAGGCTCCAGTACACTGGACCTCATGCTTATAAATATGTGCCAACACTGTACGCCTCCACACCAATGTCTCTTCCTCCCCGGTAAGGTTTGACCATAAAGCTGTCTCCTTTGAAATCAAAATCAACTCTGTAACTCCAGTAAAAAGAGTAACAGTTAGGAACTATTCCAAGGCAAATTACCTTTTATTAAGTGATATTTTGTCAAAATTCAGTGCCCCACAAAACCCTGAGAAGACAGCAGCCTACAATTAATTGGTCTCAGAAACTCTGAACAACCATATCAATGGCTGTATAGAGGCTGCTGTATCTACCAGAAAGTGGCCCAGAACTATCCCCAGAAACAAACCTTCCTGGTAGCATCCCAAATTAAACAAGATAGTCAATGAAAGGAAAACAAATATGGCAAAAATCAGGAAGAGTAATTCCCACAAAGATAAAAAACTTTATTTTCAAAGTAAATAGATAACTAAGAGTGTTAATTAGGTCAGAAAGTCAACTTTGAGGTTAAAATAGCCTCCCAGATGAAAAATACCCAAAATGCCTTATTCAGCTGTGTCATAAACCTCAAGGGCAGCAAATAACAATGTGCTGAACTGGTGGCTAATGGTGCCACATTCACTGAGGCTGTTGGAATCCTCACTTTAATAGGGTATATAACAAAAGAAAAAAAAGTAATGGCCAAAATCAGAAAGAGCAACTCTCATAGAGGCAAGAGCTCTCTGATTCAACTACACAAGAAACTAAGAGGTCTAATAATGCCCAACAAGGACAATTACAAGGTCAGAAAATCTTCCCAGCTAAGGACCATCACAAGCCTTCTTCGTCTGTGTCAGGAACCTTAAAACTAACACTCAGCAGTGTGCAGAGCTGGTGGTAAATGGCACAACCTTCACAGACCAAGTTGACACAGCAAATCTACTGCTTGATATATTTAGCTCCAATTTCACCCTCACTCCTCCCTCTGGAATCTCTTCTAGCATTTCTCCCCAGCTATCAACAGGGAACAGGTCCTGGTAGCATCTATTAAAGGTCAAAATACTTCTTCAGTGGGCTCCAACAATATCCATGTTTGCCTTCTAAATAGTCTAAAACATGACCTAACAGGACCACTTGAGATATTCTTCAACTACAGCCTCAAAACAGGTTATGTGCCAGGTAAATAGAGAACTGCAACTGTCATCACTCTTCATAAGGGTACACCATCACCTGGACCCAAGAACTACAGACCCATCAATCTGACAAGTCTGATACAGAAAGCCATGGAACAAATTATCATTGAAATGATCAACAAGGACATTGGCAATCTATAGACACTGGACCCATCCCAGTTTGGCTTTGTCAAGGGAAGGCCTTGCTTATTCAACCTGGTAGATTTCTTTGAGAGTGCTACCAAGGCTATGGATGATGAGAAAACAGTGCATACTGCCTATTTTGACATGGCCAAAATATTTGATACAAGACCTCACTTAAGTTGGTATTGTTGGCAAACTCTGAGAACTAGGTATAAATTGCTACATAACTCACTGGATTGCTGGTTGGCTCACATATAGGAAGAAGTCCATTTTGGTAGGACTGCCTTCATCAGGAGTCCAGTCACCATGTGTATACCCTAGAGCTCCATGTTGGCTCTACTCCTTTTTGGTATCTTCTTCTTGGAAGTAAAGGTGGATATCAAAGGCCTCTGTCTCACCAAGTTTGCAGATGACTGTAAATTGGGAGCTATCATAGATTCCTCCATGACAGCAACATCCTACAAGAGGGTCCAACACAAACAAATGACTGGTGCCAAAGCCATGGATTAAAACTCAATGTAAATGAATGCATTATAGTGCTCTTTTGGAAATTGTCCACCAAGTTAATTACTCCAGCAATAAAACAACTTTAAGAGTTGACCTGATAGTTAGTGATCTGGGAACATATGTCAACAGCAATCGGTCCTTTGACCGATACATAGCCAGAATAGTAAAACATCATTCTATGTCACCCATATCATAAGGAAGGGTATGACATCCAGATCAAAGAAATTTATAGTATCACTGTACTCAGCCCTTATCAGACCCATCATTGAGTTCAGTGCCCCCTTTGACACGTATCTAACCTGGCACTTGCAACAGTTGGAATGTCTTGAAAGATTCCTCATCAGGAGAATCCAGGGTATGAATACCCAGTCCTACACAGATTGCCTTAAGGCCCTATGTCTCTACTCAGTCTCCTACAGATTACTGAGAGGCAACCTATGCATAGCATATAAGGCATCCTCAGATCCAGCCCTGATGGATCTCTTGCACATCCACAAAACAAGCAACACCAGCATAAAGAGAACATTCTGGAGAGACCAATGTGTATCTCAAAGGATACCCTCTCTGTGGAATAAGCTCTCCATCTATGTAAAATAGAATTCATCCCTGACCCTATTCAAAAGAAATTTTGCTCACTGGATGGGAAATTACAAATTCACCTCTGGTCTGGCCCCCCATGTATCTGATGGACATAGGTTGACAGAAAGTAATTTAATCACCAACTAACATACCCCCACATAATTCTTAATCCCCCTTTTACTAACATACGCCATCATATATGTATCCAAGGAACTTAGGGACAAAACTGGGTTTGTTTGCCTGACAGGTTTATAAAGACCCTGCTGGTTGGAGCCTAGTATAAACCTTTGAACCTATGATATACTGAACCTATTAGCAGACAAATTCAGTTCCAACTTTACCCCATCTCACCACCAACCACCTCCAAGAGATACCCTCAGACATAACCCCTCCAACTGTAACTAGGGAGCATGTACTGGTTGCACTCTCTAAAGCCAAGAACGCTGCCTCAATGAGCCTTGATAACATCTGAGGATGCCTCATGAATAGTCTAAAATACAACTTAACAGGACCCCCCTGGAGTCATTAGTTAACAATAGGCTTTGTGCCACGTGAATGGAGGACTATGACAGTCATCCCCCTTTTTAAAGTAGGGCATTTCAATAGATCCCAGAAAGCTACAGACCCATTACACTGACTAGACTTATTTGCAAAGCCATGGAAATAATTATCATGGAAATTATCACCAAGTGTATAGGAGACCTTCAGATACTAGATCCATTCCAGTTTGGCTTTGTGAAAGGAAGGTTATGTTTACTGAATTTGGTGGACATCTTTGAAAAGGTCACTAAGGTTTTGGATGAGGGGAAAGCAGTATACTGCCTACCTAGATCTGTTTAAAGCATTTGATACAATACTCAACTCAGGCATTGTCAACATATTTACAGAACAAGCATAAACCCCTTTATGACACACTGGATAGTTAGCTGGCTCATGGATAGGACTTAGGAGGTTAAGACTGGTGAGACCACATCTACAAAGAGGCTGGTCACCAGACAAGTCACTCTGGGTGCTGAGCTGGGCCCACTCCTCTGGTATCTACTTCTCGGAGGTCAAAGTCAAGGTCAAAGGCCTCTGGCCGACCACATTCACAGATGATTGCAAACTGAGAGCAGTCATTGAATCCAAGATGATAACACCCTACAGGAAAGTTTAATACATACAAATTCATGGTGCCAAATGGCTTAAAACTCAATAACAAGAAATTCATTATAGTACCCTCTGCAAAGTCAGCTACCTTGGGTAACTATGTCATAAATAAAACACCCCAAAAGTTGATTTACTCGTTAGGGATCTAGAACTCATGTAGATAGTAACCTAGCCTTCAACCAATATATGTCCAAGGTAGTAAGAAAATCCTTCTATGTCGCTCATCTTATAAGTAAGGGTATGGCATCTAGGTCTAGAAAGTCATTGTACCACTGTACTCAGCCCTCATTAGGCTCATCATACAGTGCAATACCCCTTTGGTATGTACCTGACCAAACACATGCAGCAAGTGGAATGTCCACAAAGGTTCTTTACAAAAAGAATACAAGGAGTAAACACAATCCCCTATGCTGACTGCCTCAAAGCCCCGTCTCTTTACTTGGTATCATACAGACATCTGAGAGGTGATCTTTGCCTAATGTACAAAGCATCCCTAGACCCTGTCTTGATGAACCTTTTGCACATCCACAAAACAAACAGCATCAGAACTACTAGATCAAAAGACCTAAAGTTTGCTTGCGACTCACATAGGGCATAGTAGGGAGTCAGATATGTTTCTCAGAGAATTCCCATTTCCTGGTACAGGCTCCCCATCCATGTGAAGCAGAGTTCCTCCCTAAACCTATTTAAATATAACTTCAAAGGATGGGTAATTATAAATTTAATCCTGGTCTGGCACCTATGTCTCTGATGGACAGAGGTAGTCAGTAAATCATCCCATGTATTAATAAAATTTGTGGGTCAAATTCAAGTTGCACAGCTAGGCTTATAAGGGCCCTAGTGGTGATTAGAGTAGTATACATCAATGAATCAAGCGAAGTGTATGACAATTAAGGTTAGCCTTTGCAGAGTGTTTCCTTTTGCTACATTTGTATACAACCACGGAGTAAGTACATTAAACTAAGGGAGTGTTGTGGTTTGGTGGGCCTTTGCCCCTTCAAAAAGCACTTTGTGAAATATTTTACTTAGATTCGTAAAGCTGTATATTTGTAGGTATCTATATTTGCTGTATTTATTTTGGTTGTTTCCAGTGTCAAGGTTACTAATTTCCCCTTTTAGTAGTTTTCTGTTGTAGTTAGTGACATTGTGGATTTGCAGTTATTGAGTTTAGTGATTTTATTGTTTTGACATGAATCTATGATATCGAGTGGTATAACGAGGGATGGTAAATGTAAGAGCTATAATCAGCAGATGGATTGCAAAGTTGTCAATGCTATCTGATTATAATGAAGATGCAAGTATAAGGGAGATCTGAGGGGAGTAAAGTCCATAAGAGTTTATTGTTGGTTTGAGCTGCCTGATTTGGTATAAGAAAGTGATGGAGGTGTTTATTATGTCTGTGATTAAAAACAAATGTAAAAATAAAATGAGATCTAAATTTGCAAGAACGATCAGACATATGAGGGTATGGAATAAGGGGAAAGAAAAGATGGAAAAACTAAGTGTTTTAATCCATTACATCATTAAATTTCTTTTTCAGCATTGTTGCTCACTACAGCCATATCCATAGCTGGTTTTACTAGCCCCTGGTGCTGTTCCCCGATCCTGAACTCTAAGTCCATGTTGGTGTGAATGACCTGAGACGTACCTCCCTGGACTACATGAAAAGAAACATGGAGGAGCTTTCTGATCTTATAGCCCATGCAGGTATGACCCTAGCCCTGAGTAGCATCCTGCCATCACTCAGAATGATACTACAGTAAAAGGACAAAATGATTGACTTCAACAATTGGCTAAGCTTCTGGTGTGATTCTAAGGAGATCCAGTATCTGTCTGCCTGGGATGACATGATTGACAAACCACGATGCTTTGCCAGAGATGGCCTGCACCTGTCACCCTTGGGATTCTGGATACTGGCTAAGGCTCTTGCCACCCCTATAGTGCCTTTTTAGGCAAGATTCAAATGACAAATTCACCACTGTAAACAGGTACAAGCAAACAAAATCTGAGGGTAATGCTACTTAATGATAGAAGTCTAAACCTCAAAATGCACTCACTCGAGCACTCCTTAAAATGGAGAACATTGACATCTGTGCAGTGACAGAAACCTGGTTCAAGGTTCCAGAGAGCATCCCTGCATTACCAGGCTACAATTCATACCACACCTTTAGGCCATCTAACCTGGACCGAAGCACTAAAGGCGGAGGCATGTCCATATTCATTAAGGATATCCACACCTCTAGGCTAGCTGCTCAGCATAATGCATCTGAGATTATCCAAGTGTAACTAACTCTGGGCAAGACCAAAATGCAAATTGTAGCTTGCTACAGATCCCCCACCATGCCCCAGGATTCCCATGTGTCATTTCTTGATACACTGGAAAATATTAGGGTACAACCTAACACCCTAATAATGGGCGATTTCAACTACCCCACCATTTACTGGGAAAACTACTCATGTACTCATGTACCAACTCTTGTGCTCAACGTTTTCTGGAATTCATAAATTCCAATGCTTGGATCAACTTATCCACACCCCTACCAGGGGCAGCAATATCCTAGACCTGGTCATTACCAACATGGGCAACTGGTGTTCCACACCAGAGGTCAGTTCCTCGTTGGTCAGATCTGACCACAAGCAAATCACCCTAGACATCCACATCCCACCCCACCTCCCATTAGGGAAACCACCATAAAAGATTTCTCCAAAGCCAACTTCATGCTTCTTAAGACAGGAATGGCAAATTTCACGACATCCATGCTGATGGACAAAAGAGATACGACTGCTGAATCCTATACAATTGCACTTTATAAGCACTTACACAAGTGCATGGATCATGCAGTCCCTAACAGAACCAAGATGCTATCTTCCAAAAAAAAGGAAGCCAATCTGGTGGTCCCCTGCTATAAACAAACTCTACAACAGAAGAAAGAAACTGTTGCAAAAAAGAGTAAAATCCCATGATTGGAGGAACTCTGTGGTCAGCCTCAGTAAGAAGCTGAGATCCCTCATGAGATCCTCCAAAGCTAGTTATGAAAACAAAATCGCCACTGAACCACAAAGCATTCTATAGCTATGTCAAGAATCTCAATGACACCACTCAGATCTGCTCTGAGTCACAGCACAATGGCACTAAATATACAGAACCAACTGATATTGCCAACATCCTGGCAGATAGGTTCAGTGCTAACTTTACCCCTCTCTCATCCCCTAAAGGGCTGATCTCTATACTGGAAGAATGCAGAGTACCTGTAATCATGGCTGCACATGTAAAAAGCACACTCTCCAAAGCCATGAACACAGCATCCATGGGTCCTGACAACATCCCAGGCTGCGTTCTACATGAACTACAGAATGAACTGGCACCCCACCTAAGAACCATGTTCAATCATAGCCTTACCTCAGGCTTTGTGCCCACTGAATGGTGCACAGCAATGGTTATCCCACTCCACAAAGGGGGAGCCACCATGGACCCTGGGAACTACCGCCCCATTAGCCTGATGAGCCTGGTCTGCAAGGCTATGGAGCATATCATTATGGAACTTATAAACAATGACACTGGTAAACTCCAAACTCTGGACCCTACCCAGTTCGGGTTTGTAAAAGGCAGATCATGTCTCCTAAACCTAATTGACTTCTTTGAAGAAGTCACCAAAGCCGTAGATGAGGGTAAGGTGGTTCACACAGCCTATCTAGATCCCGCCAAGGCTTTCAACACCATCCCCCACTCTGGAATTATAGACAAATCCACTAAGCTAGGTATAAATCCCTATGTCACAAGATGGGTTGCCAACTGGCTCACTGACAGAACCCACACTGTGAAAGTAGCAGACTCTAAATCCAACTTCAGACCAGTGCCAAGTGGGGTAAAACAGGGTTCAGTCCTAGGTCCTCTCCTGTTTGGTATCTACTTCTCTGAAGTACAGGCTAACACAGAAGGTCTTTGGCTATCAAAATTTGCAGATGACTTCAAACTAGGAGCCATAATCAAAACTTCTAACGATGTGGACATCCTACAAAAGGGCCTCACTGAGACAGATTCCTGGTGTCAAAGCCATGGCCTCAAGCTCAATGCCAAAAAGTGCATTGCCATCTCTTTTGGTAAAAACTCTGTACCCATGAACTACCACATAGGTGGTAGTCTACTTAACACAGAAAGTGTGATAAGAGACCTTGGGACATAGGTGGACAGAAGTCTCTCCTTTGATAATCACATCGCCACAGTAGTCAAGAAATCCTTCTATGTGGCACACCTCATCACAAAAAGTTTCTCATCCAGGGAAAAAAGAGGTCATTGTTCCCCTCTACTCATCACTCATTGACCCATTATAGAGTACAACACCCCTTTTGGTATGTACCTCACAAGACATCTACAACAACTAGAATGGCCACAGAAATACCTCACAAAGAGGATTACTGGCTTCAAACAGATGCCCTACGCAGACCGTCTAAAAAAACTCCAGCTTTACTCTGTCGCATATCGCCTACTCAGAGGCAATCTCTGCCTAACATACAAAGCTATGTCAAACTCAGAGCTGTTGGACATGCTCCACGTAAAGAAATCCAAATCCCTCTGAGCTACATGCTCTAGGGACCTAAACCTTGTCACAACAATAAACAGAACATGCTGGAGGGATAGATTCCTGTCCCAGAAACTTCCCATACTCTGGAACAAACTACCTATCTATATCCAACAAAGCTCCTCATTAGCACTCTTCAAGAAAAATCTTGATGATTGGATGGGAGATAGGAAAGTCACCCCAGGGATCACTTCTGTGGCTCTCCTATGAACCTATGAACTAACAGACTTTTAACAATGATTGTTAACTGCTTGTTTCATTTGTAGCAAATGACTTGCTAAAACATATAACACACACAGAGAGCTGAAGTACTTCATTCCTGCTTACTGACAAGCAAAGCATTATTGGCATTTATTTATGTAAAACACTAAATGACATCATTGCACCGCTGATCAACTGGCATCTCCTGATCACACCAGCTAACCCTTTCTACTCAGAGTGGCTGTCCCCTTTACCCCCCCTTAACTATGGTTCTGCCTACAGTTTTGAGGTTAGGTAAGTTAATGAACAGTTAACTGGTAGGTGTGCAACAGATTGAGAAAATGCATATAGATGCATGAGAAATCACATTGGAAGGGAATGAACTATAGCCAGTGAAAAGATGAATTTGTGAGCTGAACAAAGAAGTGAGATGAAGAACTTTATGTGAAGCTATATTTGTAGGGCAGCTTATTTAAATTGCATCACCACTGTATGACGCTTGTATTTGCTGTTGTAAACATTTATTTTATCTTTGTTACTACTGCTGCTTTTCAATTTTTAATCATTGTAAATTGTTGCTGCTGTTTAATTTGCAATCTGTATCGCCAATGGCCTATAACCCCAGGTTGACTCTAAAGACACTCTATTTGGATTAGTGATCCATCCTGATTAACAAATATAAATAAAGTAAGCTAAAATAAAAAAAAATAGTAAAAATTGTACGGAGATGAGTATGGTAAGTAAACTATGCTTGTTGAAAAAAGAGTTATAGTGAAAATGGAGGCTGTACAAATTATGAAGGAGGATCTGACTAGCTCATTATGTTAGATAGGGATACCTGTGTTCAGTGGAGTTATCACATTTCAATTTATGCTCTTCTGAAATTGCAGTTTTGAATATCATAAACTGAAAAACATGAAAAAATAGATTTGTTTTTTGCAAGATGGCAAGTCTCTTTGCACTCCTCAGATGAGGGGAATTGCCCCCCACCATCCACATTATCTATAAGAACTGCTCAGTTTCACTACAGTGGAGAAAAATGGTAACCCCCCCCCCCCCACCTCCGTTGAAGATGCACTGTCACCTCTCATAATGTAACACACTGTCAATAAACAAACAATTTTCATCTTTTGCAAAAGAGACTGACAATTGAAAAAGCCTCAATAAAGTACACAAAAAGGATGCTGGATAATATCAGAAGTTTGAGTAATATTGTCAGACAGTGGTAGTAATGTTATGGAGGATACAACTGTAGTTACAGAAAAATGTACGATGAGGGAATGTAGATCAGTAATCTGAATGGGAGTAATGCTGCACAACATACCAAAACATTTTAAATGGAGTGTTTAGTTGAAATTATTCTCAATATAAGCACCCTTTTCTATAGAAAGTGGATTATAGATAGTTCTAATAAACTTCCTCATTCAATATTGAATATAAAAATTCACTGAGACATTTATAAGTTTCTGTGATAAGTGAAGACAGGGGAACAAAAGGGATAGAGAAAGTGCAGTTGAATGCATTATGTATGTAGCAACCCAAGAGGTAATATGGACCATAACATGTCCGGCTTTTAGTAAGCTATGTTTATTTATTTGCATTTTGTTGACTAGGCACTACCCTTTTGCAGAAGGGACCCAGGAGAAAAAAGAAAATGCTTGTGTTACAATAATGCAATTAAACCACAGTCAGATAACAGTTGCAAAATAGAGTTCCAATCTATAAAGTAAAGAAACTTTAAATCTAAATAAATGTACATTGTATTTACAATAAGAAAGAGATATTTCATATGTCACAAATAATGTAGTTATCAAAAAAATGCACATCGAGTACACAATAAAGAGAAAGGAGTGCATGTTACATAGTGTGAAGATGGAAAGGAAGAGCAAAGAAGAAGAAAGGATGGAGATGATGAGTACAGAGTTGGGGTTAATAGAAAAATAAAGGGGATCAGCTGGGAGAAGAAAGTAGAGATGTAGAGATGCAAGAAAGCAGACTGTGTACGAACATCAGCGAGACATTAATATAGTGGGCCTTGTGTTAAGCTAAGTATGTGGAGAGATTTAAGAGAGCGGACGTTATTATGTGATGCCACATTCAGGACAGAATACTATGCTGCGATGATATATATATATATATATATATATATATATATATATATATATATATATATATATATATATATATAATATGTAAGTTCACCTACATCCCATTGATAATGAGGTAAAATGTTCCATGAGTTAGGTAGGAAGTAGCTGGAGACTCTACCACCTATCCTAGTGGAGATCTTTTTAACAAACTGTATTTTTTGCTGGAAGATTTTAATAGTGTCTTAGATGACTGATATATAAAGAGAAATGAGAGAGAGAGAGACAGAGAGAAAGAGAGGGAGAGAGAGAGATAGAGAGAGAGAGAGAGAGAGAGAGAGAGAGAGTGAGAGGGCCATTTTCAGTCAGTAATATATGAGATGTGAGTACATGTCAGGTAGAGGAAGATACGTTTATGAATGAAGGACATACATCCACTTTGGCTAAGTTGGGTTTGTATTTGTTGAGCAGAAAATTTTGCAATTAGGTAGTAATTGATACTAATTTGTGGAATTATGTTTTACTGATGTTGTTAATGTCTGTTGTTTTATAGAATAACTGGGATAGGAACAGTGATGTGGAAAGGGTTAAATATATTGTCAGGCAGCATTTTATACAACAGAGGGCACCAACCCTTTCATGGATGTCTTGCACAGTGTAGTTAACATGCTTAGTACAAGAGATTGTAGGTTCATAGGTGATTATTAGGCTAATGGCACAACGGCCTATACAGACCTAGCCAGTAATACCCAGGATATGACAATATTATATCTTAATTCTCCAGATATGTGATGACGTAATATCAGGGAAGTGGGCCTTTGGGTGTTGGAGACCTGATTCATTTTACAGATTGCCTCTGTCCATAAGTGACATACGTAGTACCCTGGGAGTGAATTTATGGTTCCTCATCCATTTAGCCAAATTCTTTTTGAAGAGAGTGAGGTATGGGCTTTATTTTATGAAGATGGAAAGTTTATTCCATAGACAAGGTAGCTGTTGAGATATGACTCTGTCTCTCCAGCAAGTTCTGTTAGAGTCAGAAATAAGGTTCACCCATAACTCTCGTATAACTTTTCTTGTGAATATGTAACATTTTCATCAGGGCTGGATCACAGAATGTGCTATAGATCACACATATCTCCCTTCTAAATAAATGATATGAGATGGAGTAAAGGGATACTGTCTTTAGTCAGTCTGCATAAGACATGTGTCTTACTTTGTATTTTTTTGTGAGAAGCCTCTGGGTCCATTTCAGTTGGTATAAGTGCCTGATTAGGTACATGCAGAAAGGAGCATTATACTCAATTAGGGGCCTGATGAGGGTCAAGTACAGTGGCACTATGATTTCCTTTTATCTTGATGCCATGCCCTTACTTATAATTTGAGCCACACAGAAGGATTTCTTCACTACCATAGCTACTTGGTGGTCAAAGTTTACGTTACCATCTATTTGTGTTCCTAGGTCCCTTAGCACTGGGTCTACTTTTATGGGTGTGCTATCAGTATTATAATTTGTAGGGATATCTGATTTGGTGAAGGGTTTGATTGGACATTTTTAGCATTTAGTCTCAGACCATGGCTTTGGCACCAGTCATTTGGCATGTTTAGGCCTATTTGTAGGATGTCAGCATTGTTTGGGAATTCAGTCATTGCTCTCAACTTACACTTGTTGGAAAACTTGGTGAGCCAGAGGCCCCTAGTATTGGCCTTCTCTTCAGACAAGCATATATCAAACATAATGAGTCCCAACACTGAGCCCTGTGGGACATCATTAGTAAAAGATTTCTTATTGGAAGTGGATTCAACTATCCAGGTAATATGTGTCCTGTCAGTGAGCCAGTTGTCTATCTATCTGATGATGTAGGTGTTTATGCCTAACTCAGTAAGTTTATCTATGATCCCTGAGTGGGGGATTGTGTCAAAAGCTTTGGCCAGGTCTAGATAAGCGGCATGTACACTTTTACCCTCATCCATGGCGCTGGTGACTTTTTTGAAGAAGTCCACCAGACTGAGCAGGCCAGACCTTCCTTTGACAAAGCCTAAGGGGTATGATCCATTGTTTGCAGAGCTCCTATGCCATTATTGATCAGGTCCATAATAATTCTCTCTATGGCCTTGCAGATAAGATCAGTCAAGCTTATAGGTCTGTAATTCCCTGGATCAATTGATGGTCTCTCCTTATACAGAGGGACAACTGCTGCAGTTCTCCATTCCTGTCGGGCAAAGTCCATCCACAGGCTATGGTTAAAGAGGGTTTCTAGTGGCCCTGATAAATTCTGTTTTAAGCTATTTAAGAAGCATCCTGGAATGTTGTTGGGACTCACATAGGGTACTTTTGGCTTTAGGGAGCACTGTAAGGACATGTTCCCCTCATAATGATCATCACGGGGATGGTTGTGGTTATTTCTTTGTGTGTAGTAGGAGATGAAGGGGGAGTTTTTGAAATGAACTAGTAGGCCAGCAGGTTTGCTATAGTTTCAGGCTGGGTGTTAAGTGTTGCCATTCATGATTAACTCGGCACATTGCTGAGTGTTTCCCCTGAGGTTATGAACATACTGAGAAAAAGCCTTATGGTTATCTTTCACTTGGGAGGCTATCGTTGCCAAATAGTTTGCTTTGGCAGATATGATCCTGTCTCTAAATTGTTTGTTTAGAATGGTGAGTGTCACTTTGCACTGCTTTGTCTGTTCCTTTTTAGCTTTGGAGTGGATTATTTTTCCTATTAATGAATAGCCTATTTACGCTAGGGGTCCACCAAGGTGGTTTGTTTTTGACAGTAATCATAGTTTTGAGTCGGACAGGTACTGCCTTCTCTGTGCAGCTATGAATGTGGTTGCACAGTGCTTTTGTGTACAGATCAAAGCAGGCCTTAGTGTCATCCAGGTTTGGAGGGACTTGGATGTTTAATTAGCTGCAACTTAGTTTGAGGTAATTGGTCTTAGCAAAGTTCTTAACAGGTTTGGAGTTTGTTAGGGGTTCTGGGTTACTTTTAATACTAAAGGAGATCATAGGTTCATAGGTTGATACTAGGCTATCTGCCCTAGGGCATTTATAAGCCTAGCCAGAGTGTGTTTGGCTTTCGCCACCCTTTTAGATTTGTAGACTGTGCCTTTGAATAGTAGGTCACAGAATATAGCCCCTTTACAGTTAGTTTATTTTGCCTCTGTCTAGCAGGGACCCAGAAGAGATCCCGGGGGTATACTTACGATCTCCCATCCACTCATCAAGATTTCTCTTGAAGAGGGTCAGTGAGGGGCTCTGCCTAACCTGGACTGGGATTTTGTTCCAGAGTGAAGGGAGTCTCTGGGATATGAATCTGTCCCTCCAGCATGTCCTATTTATTTCTGTGCTGATATTCAAGTCCCTGGAGCATGTAGCTCTAAGGGATTTGGATTTCTTGAAGTGGAGCATGTCCATTAATTCAGGGTTGGACATGGCTTTATATGTCAGCCATAGATCGCCTCTGAGTAGGCGGTAAGCAACTGAGTAGAGCTGGAGTTTCTTTAGCCTAACTGCATAGGGCATTTGTTTGAGTCCCTTGATCCTCTTGGTGAGGTACTTTTGGGGTATTTCCAGTTGCTGCAGGTGTCGGGTAAGGTACATCCCAAATGGGGCATTGTATTCAGTTATGGGCCTGATGAGTGATGAATAGAGTGGCAAAAAGACCTCTCTTGATCTATATGTGAAACCTTTCGTGATGAGGTGGGCTATATAGAAGGTCTTTCTAACCACTTTGGCAATGTGGTTGTCAAAGGAGAGATTACTATCTACTTGGGTCCCCAAATCTCTAATTACTTCCTCTGTACTTAATGGATTTCCTCCTATGTGGTAATCTGTGGGCACTTTGTTTTTCCCAAAAGGGATGACTATGCATTTTTTAGCATTAAGCTTCAGGCCATGGCTTTGACAGCAGTTATCTGTCTCTGTGAGACCCTTTTGGAGGATGCTTGTGTCAGCCGGAGAGTCTATTATGGCATCCAGTTTGCAGTTATCTGTGAACTTGGTCAGCCATAGTCCTCCCGTGTTTGCCTGTACCTCAGAGAAATAAATACCGAACAAGAGAGGTCCCAGGACTGAACCTTGTGGGATGCCACTTGTGACTGGTTTAGAGTCTGACAAGGCACCTGCAATTCTGACCATGTGGGTTCTATCCCTGAGCCAGTTCGCAACCCATCTCGTGACATAGGGGTTGATATTTAAGCTAGTGAGCTTATTTATGATGCCTGAGTGGGGTATTGTGTCGAAGGCTTTTGCGAGGTCCAGGTAGGCTGTGTGGACTACCTTCCCATCGTCTATGGCCCTGGTGACTGTTTCAAAGAAGTCGACCAGGTTCAAGAGGCAAGGTCTGCCTTTAACAAAGCCAAATTGGGTAGGATCCAGTGTCTGAAGCTTCCCGATGTCATTGTTTATGAGTTCCAATGATGATACGCTCCATAGCTTTGCAGACCAGGCTAGTCAGGCTTATAGGGCGATAGTTTCCGGTGTCTGTTGTGGCACCTCCCTTGTGGATTGGGACCACCATTGCTGTATGCCATTCCTTTGGTACATATCCTGTAGTAAGGCTGAGTTTGAACAGTGACTTAATTTGAGGGTTAAGTTCATCTTGTAGCTCGTGTAAGATGCAGCCCAGGACACCGTCCGGTCCCATTGATGCTGTGTTTTTTGCTTTGGAGAAGGCAGCTCTCACCTGTTCATCTGTGATGTCTGGGAGGCTACACTCTGTTGGGATGGAGATTTGCTCTTTTGGGGGGGAATTTACACTGAATCTGTCTGCCAGGATGTTGGCAATGTCTGTGGGTTCAGTGTATTTTTTTGTCATTTTGCACTAGCTCAGAGCATATCTGGGAGTTGCTGCCCAGGTTCCTAACATAACTAAAGAAGGCCTTGTGATTGTCTTTAGTATCTTGTGCAATTTTTCTTTCAAAGCTGGCCTTAGATGATTTTATGAGGGATCGTAGCTTCTTGCTAGTACTGATTAGAGATGCCTTCCCTTTTTGGGATTTTGCTGTATCATGTAGTAGCCTCCTCCTTTTGTTGTATAGCTCATTTATGGCCGGGGTCCACTAGACTGCTCTCCTGCCTTTGGAGGAGTGAGTCTTGGTTTTATTTGGGATAGCACGATCCATACATTCATGTAAGTGTCCATAAAATGCGTTTGTAAAGGATTCTGCGGTTTGAGCCGTATTCTCCACTGGCCCAGGGGCTTTGAAGGATACCACCTCAGTTTTGAGAAGTGTGAAGTTTGCTTTTGAGAAGTTCTTCACTGTGATTACCTTGGCTGGAGGTGGGGACGGGATATGGATGTCCAGTGAGATTAATTTGTGGTCTGACCTTACCAGTGAGGGGTATACCTCTGGTGTGGAACATAGAGTCCCTATGTTTGTGATGACCAGGTCCAATATGTTTTCCCCTCTTGTGGGGGTGGTGACCAGTTGTTCCATAGCATCTGAGTTTATAAATTCTAGGAACCCGTTGGGCGAGGGTGTGTGGGCTTGAGTAGTTTACCCAGTCAATGTATGGGTAGTTGAAGTCACCCAATATAATGGTGTTTGGAGAGACCTTCATGTTCTCCAGTGTTCTCAGGAAAGTCGAGTGGGGTTCCTGAGTTTGGGAGGGTGGTCTGTAGCAGGCTATAAACTGAAAGGCAGTTTTGCCCACTGTTAGTTGCACATGGATGGTTTCCATTGCTTCGTGCAGTGCTACTAACCTGGAGGTGTGGGTATTTTTGACGTATATGGATACTCCCCCTCCTTTTGTGGTTCGGTCCGAGTTTTGTGGCCGAAAAGCATGGTATGAAGTACAACCTGGTAGTACTGGGGTGCTTTCAGGAGCCTTGAACCAGGTTTCTGTTACTGCACAGACATTGATGTTCTCCATACTGAGGAGGGGCTCGAGTGTGTGCATTTTGAGGTTTAGACTTCTGGCGTTGAGCAGCATTACCCTTAGTTTCTTTTTCCTTGTATTGTCTATGGAGGTGGGTTTGTCTTTTGAGCCTTGCCTAAAAAAGGCACTATGGGGGTGGCAAGAGCCTTAGCCAGTATTCGAAAGCCCAGGGGTGACAGGTGCAAGCCGTCCCTAGCGAAGCAACGTGGCTTTTCGAGCATGTCATCCCAGGCTGACAGACACTGGATCCCCTTTGAATAACACTAATACTTTAACCAATTGTTAAAACTTATCATTTTGTCTTTATACTGTGGCATCATTCTTGGTGAGGGTAAGATGCTACTCAAGGTCAGAGTCATACCAGCCTGGGCGATATGATCAGAGAGCTCCTCTATGTCTCTTTTCATGTAGTCCAGGGAGGTACGTCTCAGGTCATTCACACCAGCATTGACAATGACGGAGTCATATTTGTACTTGCTTTGGAGTGACCTGAGTGCGTGTGTTATGTGGTGGATCCTGGCACCCGACAGACAGCTTACAATGACCTTCTCCTTGCTCAGTTCTTACCAGGGAGGAGTTAATGCATGGGAGAGAGCAGCATCCCCCCATGTTCGTGAGTACTAGGTCTAGGATGTTTGTACTGCTACTTGAGGCACTAACTAGGTGCTCCAGGGTGTTTGCATTGGTGAAGTTCACAAACCTCTGAGCAAGTGAATTATGGGTCATATAAGTCTCCCAGTATATGAAGGGGTATTTGAAGTCACCAATAAGTAAGGTGTTAGGTTGAATGTTAAAAGATTCCAATAGGTTTAGGTAGGAGGTGTGTTTTTCCAGACTCATGTTGGTGGATCTGTAGCTAGCAAGGATATGGTAGGGGGGTGCATGTATAGTTAGTTTTGCATAGAGCAGCTCAAGCAAATCAGGTTGTTGGACCAGTCTAACACTGTACTCATCCTTTTTAACCACTGAGGCACCTCTTCCCTTTGTTTTATCCTGAGCTGCGGGGATCAAAATATATAAATGGCATTGTAGCCTTTGATACCCTGGGTGCTTTCATTGGTTCTGAACCATGTTGCTATGACTGCAAATATGTCTGCCTTCTCTAGGATGAGGAGTGCTTACAGGTAGTGCAGTTTTTTATTTAAACTCCTAGTGGTGAGCAGCAGTACCTTTAGGTAGTTATGAGTGATTGTTGTTATGTTGGAAGGTTTAGCAGCTTGGCACAGCCTATAAAAGGCACACCATGGATAGATAACGTTTTTGACAGTCTATAAGCCAAGTGGTGACAAGTGCAAACCATCTCTGGCAAAGTATAATTTTTTGTTGATCATGTCTCCCCAGGCTGACAGATATTGGATCCCCTTGTTATGACACCAGAAACTAAATTGATTGTTGAAGTCAATCTTTTTTTCTGGTACTGTGGCATCATCATTGGCGAAGGTAGGATGCTACTCAAGGCTGAATTCTTTCCCGCTTATGGTAGGGTATCATGTCTCTTTTCATATAGTCCAGTGAGGTATGTTTTAGGTTATTTAAGCCACTTGGACTATGACCGTGTCATACTGATACTTGTGTTTTAAAAACCTAAGTGCATGCACTCCTGTGGATCTCCAGACCTTGTAATAGAGAAAATATATTGATGGAGGAATTGGGTAAAACTTGTGGTTATTTTCTACAGAAGGGTTATGATTTTTGTCTTATTAAAGAGCCTTAAATCGACTGTTTGATATAAATCAAGATTTAAGTAGTAGTAATAATAAAAGGGGTATGAATTTTTGCCCTAGAGAAGTAGTGGGGTTTAATAATAATATTCAGACAACAGATCAGAAGGTGTAGTTTGTCATTACATATAATGTAATAACAGATAGGGTATTAGATGTTATTAAATATTATTGGGCCTATTTATTAAAAGATAGAACTTTAAGGGATGTTTTACCTAAAAGACCTTCTCTTTCTCTGAAGATGAGTTGAAGCATAAAGGACATGATTGTTCATAGTTCCTTTACAGTTTCAAATATCGAGTTATGAGTAGAACCCAGTTTTTTTGGGAACATTTACTTGTGGGAAGTGTCTATTTGTAGATCTATATAGTCCCTTTTTGATAAAATTAATTATGCAGCTTATGTTCCAAGGCAATTCTTTAATTGTAATAGTGTGGGTGTTATTTATGCCCTAAGATGCTTCTGTGACCTCTTTTATATTGGAGAAACTAAGAGATCTTTTAGAGTTAGATTGCAGGAGCAACTTAGAGACATTAAACATAACAGAAATTAAAGCCCTGTAGCAGCTCATTGTACATTATTTCATGGGGAGGTAGTAGCTGCTTACAGGGTACTATTTTAGAGAAAGTAGTAGGATGTAATACGGCTGAAATAAAAAAGAAATTGCTTTATAAAGAGACAATATATATTTTAAAGTTTGGTATTTTAACACCTTCAGGTTTAAATATTGAATGTTATTGGAAAGTATTACTTTAAATTAATTGCTGTTTTTGTATTGGTGTATTATTGAATGATTTAAATAGAGTGTTAATTATGGGTGCTATAAAGTGGAGTTTTAGGTAACTTTTTTTATCTCTTTGAAGGCTTGTCAGCTGAGGTGCTAAGATACTGTTAAAGTATTTTACTACTTGCCTCTGGTTTACTTATTTGTTTGTTGTATTTTTAATTTATTTTTTCAGTAGTTTGTGTTATTTATGAGAGTCACTTAAAGGTCTAAGTGAGAGTGTTTTGTAGTATACTATTAGGTGACCTGCAGTGGTGCTGCTTTCTGCACAAACTGGCAGCTCTCTAAGTAGCTATGAACAGTGGGAGACTTTGGACAGCATTTCCTACACATGATTTAAACTGGAGTTGTTGTGTCTTTCGGCTTATCCCAGTTAGGGGTCGCCACAGCAGAACTCCGGTCCGCTAATGTTTGGTAGTGGATTTTTACGTGCCGAGTTACCAGCCCTGACGCACAACCTTCAACGAAGGCACGCCCAACTGGAGTGGTTTGCTTATATACAAGGCACTGGTAACTGTATTTGCACATTGTACAAACACAAGGCTTTTTTATACAAGCAAGATGAAAGACCTTTACACAGTGAAGCCCTCAGGCCAATCAGATAAACATACAATAAACCTTCCACCAGCATTTCCCAACTCAGAGTGGTTGAATCAGCCCTCTGCTCCCACCAGAGTGCAGAAAAAACCTCTTAATGCAAAACAAACTGGTTTTGAGCTGATGTGCAGTAACAAATGCTTTACAACAAAAGAAAGAACTCCTGCAGTACCAGGAAACCTTGAAAATAAGTTCTCAAACCCTGAGAAATGCTCACAAATGCAGAAAAAGGTATGCAAATGTAGAACTTCTACAAACACAGAAAAACTGCAAAACTTGGAAATATTTTAGCAAACTTATGAGAATTTTGACAAACTCAGAACAACTTTTGCAGTATCAGAGGAGGTTAGGAAATATCAGAATTCTGTTAAAATGACCTAAGAGCAGTACAGTAACAAACAGAGGGTGTTTAACAAATGCAGGCTGAAAAAAGTGATAAATTCAACAAAATCAACAAATGCAGCACAGAAATGTTAAATACGACTGAGATTGTTAGAGCAAGTACAAAAAATACTTTTATCAGCTTTGCAGGTCCACAGATGGTTTTAGGATCAGTCCAAGGCCTTGTAGTTACAGATGTCTAAGCCACGCATGGGGAAGTTCTGAATAAACGAGCACAATCTCACAAAAAAATGTTAGGCTTTTATACCAGCAGGATGAAAGACTTTTACATAGTTAAGCCTTCAGGCCACTCAGATAAACATAGAATAAGCCTTCCACCAGCATTTCCCAACTCGGATGGGTTGAATCAACTCTCTGCTCCCACCAGAGTGCAGAAAAACCCTCTTACTGCAAAATGAACTGGTTTTGAACTCAAGTGCAGTAATAAATGCTTTAAAACAAAGGGAAGAACTCCTGCCATATCAGGAATCCTAGGAAATAAGTTCACAAACCCTGTGAAATGTGCCCAAATGCAAAAGTACCAACAGGATGAAAGAATTTTATAAAGTTAACCCTCAGACCAATCACATAAACATACAATAAGCCTTCCACCAGCAGTTTCCAGCTCAGATGGGTTGAATCGGCCCTCTGCTTTTGCCAGAGTGCAGAAAACCCTCTTAATGTAAAACAAACTGGTTTTGAGCTTATGTGCAGTAACATATGCTTTACAACAAAAGTCATAATTCCTGCAGTATCAGGAATCCCTTGAAATAAGTTCACAAACCCTGAGAAATGTTCACAAATACAGAAAATGTGTGCAAACGTAGGAGAACTTCTACAAACACAGAAAATATTTGCAAAACTTAGAAATATTTTGGCAAACTCAGGAGAACTTTGGTAAACTCAGAATAGCTTGCAGTATCAGAGGTTAGGAAATATCAGAATACTGTGTAAATACCTATGTATAATCTTTGATTATATGTAGGTGTTTACACTGATTTAATGCTTCAGTCATAAAAATGCTAATGTAGATAGGAGTGGAAGTGATTGCTTTTTCTTTCTGCCACAGATATTGTGAGTTTGGATTTCTTTTCATTAATTACTAGCATTGAGGCCAAGATAATAAAGAACCTCTGACCTGCTGAATACAGCAGGTAACATGGGCGACACCAGGTGCACTGCAGAGAACAGTGGAGTCATTTGCATTTTGTAATAATTTCAGGCTGGCTGTATGGCGGTACATGGCTGTATACAAAGATGGTAAACAACGGCAGGCTTAGGATGCTGCAGATAGTGCTGGTACTAAAATAGAGAAATGTGTTCCAACAAACAGTTTGCATTTGTTGGGTATATAACTTTTGAACCAAGTGAATCATTTTGGTATGCAGCATAGAGTATGAAGTCTATGCAAGACAATGCTGTGGTTAACTGTATTAAAAGCTTTTGAAAAATGTATTAATAAAGAGCATTAACAGTATTACCTCTGTCACTTTCAGGTGTAACATAGTCTAACATTTAACCATTACCTCATCTGTGCACTGATGTATATAATAAGTCAAATATGAAAGCCTAATATATTAAGTACATATATGATAGCATATATCGATCTATATATATATATATATATATATATATATACACACACACACACACACACACACACACACACACACACACACACACACACACACACACACACACACACACAAAAGCATGCTGTTTCTATTCTCCTGTTAGTTTACTCTCTATGCTAGTCCCCTCTTCTCATATTTTTCAGAGTTTCTCAAAGCCACATCACTGCTGGTTTCACATTATTCACTAGCAATATGATAACCCTTTGGTACATTTCCATCTAACCATCCAGTCATTAATACTTGCCTTAAAAATAGCAAACTAAGTACTCAGTTTAACCTGTACAAACAACTTATTCCGCAGGCTGGGAATAGTCTGTGTTTTGAACCTATCCTTCCAGTCAGTTTTGTTTATGTTTTGATGAAGATTTCGTTCCCTACTGCAGTGTTTGTAAAGACACTGGTTTTACAAATAAATAGGAGGATAAATAATATTGGGTCTTTTGTGCCTTGCAAAGCTATGCACACATCACCATGGAACATCTGGCAAGCTACAGAGTATAGGGAGAGTCATGCTAATCCTTTGGAATTGTAGACGGATTTAGGACCATACATTTGCTTGGTTAGAAACATTTTAGGGCCTTTCCATCTGAGCAATATGAATAGATTTGTATATACCAGAGGGCGCATTGTATTCAGTGATGAGTCTAATAAGTGAAGAATACAGGGGTAGAATATCTTTGTTGGCTCTTGAAGATATTCCATGGTTAAGAATTTCCTGACTATGGCAGAAACGACTGAATAGCAGAGAGTCGTTCACATAAGTACCCAGATTTTTGGTGACTGTCTCTGTCTGAAGAGGAGTACCATTTATAACATATGAGGTGAGAGCAGCTTTTATGTATTTAGCTTGACACCATTTTCACTACAACAGAAATGTGCATACCCAACCCTTGCAGGAGCTGTTTAGTATCAGTGGATGAGTAAACAATAGTACACAGCGCGCGCGCGCACAAATATAATAACATTGCATTCCTTGCATGATGAGGCATGAAATACATGGCTTGAAACTGCCTCCTTTAGAATGTATTAACAAGGGAAGGGGAATTTCACCGACAACAAAACATACCACACTGAGCACTGAAGTGAGGCAGGGTAACTGCAAGGATTTAGTACATGGATCAGTGCAAGTGACAGCAAGATACAAGATAAAGCTTGTACACATGTAATAATGCATGATATAATACACATACATGTAGACACACACACACACACACACACACACACACATATATATAAATATATATATATATATATATATATATATATATATATATGCACATATATACACATATATGTATATAAATATAGATAAGCTAATAAAAACAACAGCAACAATAACACACAATTCATGATTAAAAAACAAACTTTAAAGAGTATGCAAATGTAGTCACAACCCATCTGTGCGGACCTGCTATTGGAATATTGTTGGCTGCCCCAGGTTATATAATTGATATGTAAAAAATCACTGAAAGGCACTCAATAAACCAGAAAAATCCAAAAAGGTGTGAGGCAGGAAAAAAGCCAGGTTTAAATGATTTTTTAAGTATAGTTTCTTTATTGAAAATCAAAGCAAATAAAATATAGATGCAGTATTTGTTTTTAAACAGCAGAGGGTGCAATACATCAGATATACATAGCAGATTTTAATATATGCACATGCACTTTTATTAACTATTATGTATATATATTTTTTAATTAATTAATTGTATTTATGTGGTTGAGTTAATATTATCATTATTACTAATTGTTTATAGATAATTTATTGATGTGATCATGTTTTTATACTTATGTTATGGAGCAATAGGGATTTTAATTAATATTCATGAGGCTGATGGTTGATTTGTTCATTTTAAACTGTTACTCTAAGATCAATTGGTTATTAGGATAATGAATGCCAGTATATAAATGGTTAATCAATTTTTAAATGTTGTCTGAGGAAGTCCATTTGTTTTGGATGAAAACGCATGGAAGTATTATTGTCTGAACAGCGTTAATGTCTTGGTTCGTATTGTGTTATTAAAAACGTCTTACAGAAGCATCGGAAGTTACTGAGATTTCTTTTTTGGCTGTTTGCACTCCTTTTTATATAATTGATATGTTAAAGAAGGAACTCCATTGTTAGTAGTCTTTCTGACATAATGCATTTCCCATTCCTCCATTATATTACTGATGTAGTTTAGAGTTTTTTTGCTTGGGTACTTGGCTGATCTCAGAAGCTGTGGACTGTGCAACACACTGTCCTGTGTGAGATGATGAAGCTGCCCCTGCAGTGAGGGTAAAACAGTGGTAATAGGTCAATGAATACTTCCTGCAAACGATACATTCACATGAATAATAAAAGGATCATATACCATATTCTCCGGGAAATCTCCCGTTTAGCGCTAACGCATATAGCGGTAAATGGGAGATTTCCCTTACCCCACTGTAGTGTGATCACGGAGTTGGAATAATAAAGTAGGGTGGGTGTGGGGGACACAGCCCCTGACATGGGGAGGTGCAGGGGGCGGAGCCCCTCTGCATAACATAGTGTTTGTGATTTTTTTGTTTTTTTTTATGGTTCATTTTGAACTTTCGATGTTCTGAACATTGATGTTCTGGTCTCAATGATCAGAACGTCGATGTTCTGAATATTCAATGATTCAAAGTGAATATATATATATATATATATATATATATATATATATATATATATATATATATATAGCCCCTCTGCATAACATAGTGTTTGTGATTTTTTTTGTTGTTTTTATGGTTCATTTTGAACCTTTCGATGTTCTCCACATTGATGTTCTGGTCTCAATGATCAGAACGTTGATGTTCTGAAGATTCAATGATTCAAAGTGAATATATATATATATATATATATATATATATATATATATATATATATATATAGATTCACTTCATAATCTTGAAATACTGAAACATCAAATTTCAGTATTTCGAAACCATGACAGCGAATCCACAAAATACCGAAACTAGAGAACACATTCAAAAACCTGAACAAACCGCACACACCACAACACACATACATACACCAAAACACCCAAATCACAAAATACACAAACAAAACTACACACATACAAAACTCATAAACACATAAGCAGGGGGGCAAGCCCTCCTGCACCCCCCACACCCCCCTACTTATATATACTAACTCTGAGATTGCGCAGACAAGAAACAACGGCAGACTCACACACACACATTCTCCAGTCCTTCACACAGACATCAAACATATCAGCACACTCACATACACTCTAACTCCCACTTAAAATCCTTACAAAACACTCACTTACCTGACATAACACCTAGATCCACACACCGCACCGCGCACCATCAGCACACAAACCCGGAAACAACATAGTGTAAGTCCATTTGAGATATTCAAACTCGTGATTATGAACTTTTGCTATTCTCAACATTCGGCTTTATAGTCTCGAGATACTAAAATTCGACATTTCAGTATTTCGAGATTATAAAGTGAATATATATGTATATATATATATATATATATATATATATATATATATATATATACACACACACACACACACACACACACACACACACACACATATATATATATATATATGTGTGTGTGTGTGTGTGTGTGTGTGTGTGTGTGTGAGTGCGTCTATGTGCATATATATAAATATCCTTGTTTCCCGCCTTTTCTGAGGCTGTTCCGACTCAGCAAAGCTCCTTGTAGTCCTGCAGAGTGGTGCTAGCAGCAGAGAGATGAGAAAGAGTGACTGCTACCTGATTTAAGTACCTTTTTACTGCTTTTACCTTTTCGACTGCATATTCTCGCCGAAAAATGAGTTGAAACTGCTTTTTTGCTTAAAATAAGCTTGTTACTACAATTATTATTACCTGCACTTTGAAATTGTCTTTTTCTGTTTAAATTAATTGTTGAGGCTGCTCACTCAAGTGCGCTAGCCTGTGTAAAGTATTTACTGTGCTTTTTCTGCTATCTGCCTAAAAAAAGAAAAAAATATATATCCTTGTTTCCCGCCTTTTCTGAGCTAGAATAGTCCTTAATACAGGTTTTGCTGTATTCTGGACTTTAGTACAGTTCCTGTGCTGCCCATATCCTTACTTGGATAGGGGGAAGCTTCTCAGTTCACCAGTGGGAGTGGGGAGCTTTGAGCAGCCTATCTGTCCCTGGAGGAGTGGTCTCAGCCCAGAAACTTGTTGTTTATTGGCCGTTTTGAGCTAATTCCAAGCTCTTTCAAGTTCCCTGCTTAAAAACCCGCTTGGCGCGGTTTTTGCACTAGTTCTTACTCAGCAAAGCTCCTCGTTGTCCTGCAGAGTGGTGCTAGCAGCAGAGAGACGAAAAAGAGTGACTGCTACCTGATGTAAGTACCGTTTTACTGCTTTTACCTTTGCGACTGCATATTCTCACCGAAAAGCGAGTTGAAACGGCTCTTTTGCTTAAAATAAGCTTGTTACTGCAATTATTATTACCTGCACTTTGAAATTGTATTTTTCTGTTTGAATTAACTGTTGAGGCTGCTCACTCAAGTGTGCTAGCCTGTGTAAAGTATTTACTGTGCTTTTACTATCTGCCTAAAACAAAGAAAAAAAAAACAAAAAAATATCCTTGTTTCCCGCCTTTTCTGAGCTAGAATAGTCCTTAATACAGGTTTTGCTGTATTCTGGACTTTAGTGCAGTTCCTGTGTTGCCCATATCCTTAGTTGTATAGGAGGAAGCTTCTCTGTTCACCAGTGGGAGTGGGGAGCTTTGAGCAGCCTATCTGTCTCTGGAGGAGTGGTCTCAGCCCAGAAACGTTTTGTTTATTGGCCGTTTTGGGCAAATTCCTAGCTCTTTCATGTCCCCTACTAACAAACCCACTTGGTGCTTTTTCTGCTATCTGCCTAAAAAAAGAAAAAATATATATCCTTGTTTCCCGCCTTTTCTGAGCTAGAATAGTCTTTAATGCAGGTTTTGCTGTATTCTGGACTTTAGTGCAGTTCCTGTGTTGCCCATATCCTTAGTTGTATAGGAGGAAGCTTCTCTGTTCACCAGTGGGAGTGGGAAGCTTTGAGCAGCCTATCTGTTCCTGGAGGAGTGGTCTCAGCCCAGAAACTTGTTATTTATTGGCTGTTTTGGGCTAATTCCTAGCTATTTCAAGTCCCCTGCTTAAAAACCCGCTTGGCACATTTATTGCTCTTGTTCCGACTCAGCAAAGCTCCTCATGGTCCTGCAGAGTGGTGCTAGAAGCAGAGAGACAAAAAAGAGTGACTGCTACCTGATTTAAGTACCTTTTTACTGCTTTTACCTTTATGACTGCATATTCTCACCGAAAAGCGAGATAAAACTGCTCTTTTGCTTAAAATAAGCTTGTTACTGCAATTATTATTACTTGCACTTTGAAATTGTCTTTTTGTGTTTGAATTAACTGTTGAGGCTGCTCACTCAAGTGCTCTAGCCTATGTAAAGTATTTACTGTGCTTTTTCTGCTATCTGCCTAAAAAAAGAAAAAAAAAAATATCCTTGTTTCCCGCCTTTTCTGAGCTAGAATAGTCCTTAATACAGGTTTTGCTGTATTCTGGACTTTAGTGCAGTTCCTGTGTTGCCCATATCCTTACTTGGATAGGAGGAAGCTTCTCTGTTCACCAGTGGGAGTGGGGAGCTTTAAGCAGCCTATCTGTCCCTGGAAGAGTGGTCTCAGCCCAGAAACATGTTTTTTATTGGCCATTTTGGGCTAATTCCTAGCTATTTCAAGTCCCCTGCTTAAAAACCCGCATGGCATGGTTTTTGCGCTTGTTCCGACTCAGCAAAGCTCCTCATGGTCCTGTAGAGTGGTACTAGCAGCAGAGAGACAAAATAGAGTGACTGCTACCTGATTTCAGTACCTTTTTACTGCTTTTACCTTTGTGACTGCATATTCTTGCCCAAAAGCGAGATGAAACTGGTCTTTTGCTTAAAATAAGCTTGTTACTGCAATTATTATTACCTGCACTTTGAAATTGTCTTTTTCTGTTTGAATTAACTGTTGAGGCTGCTCACTCAAGTGCGCCAGCCTGTGTAAAGTATTTACTGTGCTTTTTCTGCTATCTGCCTAAAAAAAGAAAAAAATATATCCTTGTTTCCCGCCTTTTCTGAGCTAGAATAGTCCTTAATACAGGTTTTGCTGTATTCTGGACTTTAGTGCAGTTCCTGTGCTGCCCATATCCTTACTTGGATAGGAGGAAGCTTCTCTGTTCACCAGTGGGAGTGGAGAGCTTTAAGCAGCCTATCCGTCCCTGGAGGAGTGGTCTCATCCCAGAAACTTGTTGTTTATTGACGGTTTTGGGCTAATTCCTAGCTCTTTCAAGTCCCCTGCTTAAAAACCCACTTGGTGCATTTTTTGCGCTTGTTCCGACTCAGCAAAGCTCCTCGTGGTCCTGCAGAGTGGTGCTAGCAGCAGAGAGATGAAAAAGAGTGACTGCTACCTGATTTAAGTACCTTTTTACTGCTTTTACCTTTGTGACTGCATATTCTCGCCGAAAAGCGAGCTGAAACTGCTCTTTTGCTTAAAATAAGCTTGTTACTGCAATTATTATTACCTGCACTTTGAAATTGTCTTTTTCTGTTTGAATTAACTGTTGAGGCTGCTCACTCAAGTGCGCTAGCCTGTGTAAAGTATTTACTGTGCTTTTTCTGCTATCTGCCTAAAAAAAGAAAAAAACAAAAAAAAATCCTTGTTTCCTGCCTTTTCTGAGCTAGAATAATCCTTAATACAGGTTTTGCTGTATTCTGGACTTTAGTGCAGTTCCTGTGTTGCCCATATCCTTACTTGGATAGGAGGAAGCTTCTCTGTTCACCAGTGGGAGTGGAGAGCTTTAAGCAGCCTATCCGTCCCTGGAGGAGTGATCTCATCCCAGAAACTTGTTGTTTATTGACGGTTTTGGGCTAATTCCTAGCTCTTTCAAGTCCCCTGCTTAAAAACCCGCTTGGAGCGGTTTTTGCACTTGTTCCGACTCAGCAAAGCTCCTCGTGGTCCTGCAGAGTGGTGCTAGCAGCAGAGAGATGAAAAACAGTGACTCCTACCTGATTTAAGTACCTTTTTACTACTTTTACCTTTGCGACTATATATTCTCGCCGAAAAGCGAGTTGAAACTGCTCTTTTGCTTAAAATAAGCTTGTTACTGCAATTATTATTACCTGCACTTTGAAATTGTTTTTTTCTGTTTGAATTACCTGTTGAGGCTGCTCACTCAAGTGTGCTAGCCTGTGTAAAGTATTTACTATGCTTTTCCTACTATCTGCCTAAAAAAAAAAAAAAAAAAAAAAAAAAATATCCTTGTTTCCCACCTTTTCTGAGCTAGAATAGTCCTTAATATAGGTTTTGTGTATTCTGCAGTTTAGTGCAGTTCCTGCGTTGCCCATATCCTTACTTGGATAGGAGGAAGCTTCTCTGTTCACCAGTGGGTGTGGGGTGCTTTGAGCAGCCTATCTGTCCCTGGAGGAGTGGTCTCAGCCCAGAAACTTGTTGATTGGCTGTTTTGGGCTAATTCCTAGCTCTTTCAAGTCCCCTGCTTAAAAACCTGCTTTAGCGTGCTTAAACAGGTTTAAACAATTACTGGCTCCACAAAGTTTGCTCTTTACTTTTTCCCTTAGAACTGATCTAAATCTCAAAGGAAGCACTCTATTTTCATTTTAAAGCCTTGCACTTGCTCTTATAAGTAATCTTATAAGCAAAACACCAATAAACTTAAGCACTACACCTTCTTATACTCTTTTTAAGCACTTAACACCCTATAGGTTCTTTTTGTTCAGTCAAAAAGTATTTCATCATAATATCCTGACATGTCCAAAGGTCAGTTTTGGGTATGCTCTCCAGTCCAGCTGGTGAATATGGGAATTTTGAGGCAATGTTACAACTGCCTTGTGTACACAGAGAACCCTCTCCTCCTCCCAACAAACTGAAATATATGTGAGAGATGCAACTATATAGCCAAACTGGAGGCTGAGCTTTGTCATCCCAGGACTGGCACAGTCAATCAGGAGGAGAAGGTAACCACACACACCACAAATCCAGTCTCATGTAGACCTATCGCAAAAGCAAACCAAACACATAAACATACAAAAACATACTCAGAGGCTCTAAATAAAAATCTGCCCAAGCAGTAGAGACCTCCAAAGCAGACACCCAAACAACAGCTACCCCACAACAATACCCACGTATCACATAGTTCACAAAATCAGTGTGCCACACAGTCACAGCCCTTAAGGCTAAACAACACACCTAATACACTTGTAATAGGTGACTCCATTGTCAGACACACTGATGTCACACTCACCAGGCTTAACAAGGAGAAGGTCACTGTAAGCTGCCTGTCGGGTGCCAGGATCCACCACATAACACAAGCTCTCAGGTCACTCCAAAGCAAGTACAAATATGACTCCATCATTGTCCATGCTGGTGTGAATGACCTGAGATGTACCTTCCTGGACTACATGAAAAAAGACATAGAGGAGTTCTCTGATCATGTAGCCCAGGATGGTATGACCCTGACCTTGAGTAGCATCTTACCCTCACCAAGAATGATGCCACAATATAAAGACAAAATGATCAATTTTAACAATTGGCTAAAACATTGGTGTCATTCAAAGGGGATCCAGTGTCTGTCTGCCTGGGATGACATGCTCGACAAGCCATGTTGCTTTGCTAGGGATGGCTTGCACCTGTCACCCCTTGGCTTTCAAATACTGGTAAAGGCCCTTGCCACACCCATAGTGCCTTTTTTAGGCAAGGCTCAAAAGACAAACCCACCTCCATAGACAACACAAGAAAAAAGAAACTAAGGATAATGCTGCTCAACGCCAGATGTCTAAACCTCAAGATGCACACATTTGAGGCTCTCCTCAGTATGGAGAATATAGATATCTGTGCAGTAACAGAAACCTGGTTCAAGGCTCCCAAGAGCACTCCAGCACTACCAGGTTATACCTCCTACCATGCTTTTCGGCCCCAAAACTCGGACTGAACCACAAATGGAGGGGGAGTATCCATATTCATCAAAGATACCCACACCTCCAGGTTAGTGGCACTGCACAAAGCATCAGAGACCATCCATGTGCAACTAACAGTGGGCAAAACTGCCATTCAGTTTGTAGCCTGCTACAGACCACCCTCCCAAACTCAGGAACCCCACTCAGCTTTCCTGAAAACACTGGAAAATATGAAGGTCTCTCCAAACACCATCATATCGGGTGACATCAACTAACCAAACATAGACTGGGAGCACTACTCAAGCCCCAACACCCTCGCCCAGCAGTTCCATGAATTTATAAACTCAAATGCCATGAAACAACTGGTCACCACTTCCACAAGAGGGGAAAACATATTGGACCTGATCATCACCAACATGGGGACTCATTGTTCCATACCAGAGGTATACCCCTCATTGGTAAGATCTGACCATAAATGAATCTCACTGGACATCCTTATCCCATCCCCACCCCCAGCCAAGGAAATCATGGTGAAGAACTTCTCAAAAGCAAACTTCACACTTCTCAAAACTAAGGTGGAATCCTTCAAACCCCCGGGCCAGTGGAAAATACGGCTCAAACCGCAGAATCCTTTACAAACACATTCTATGGACACCTACAGGAATGCATGGATCGTGCTATCCCAAATAAAACCAAGAATCACTCCTCCAAAGGCAGGAGACCTGTCTGGTGGACCCCAGCCATAAACAAGCTATACAACAGAAGGAGGAAGCTACTACATGATAGAGCAAAATACCAAAAAGGGAAGGCATCTCTGATCAGTACTAGCAAGAAACTACAATCCCTCATAAAATCATCTAAGGCCAGCTTCGAAAGAAAAATTGCACAAGACGCTAAAGATAATCACAAGGCCTTCTTCAGTTATGTCAGGAACCTGGGTGGCAACTCCCAGATATGCTCTGAGTTAGTGCAAAATGACAAAAAATATACTGAACCCACAGACATTGCCAACATCCTGGCAGACAGATTCAGTGCAAACTTCTCCACCCCCTCCTCCTCAAAAGAGCAAATGTCTATCCCAACAGAGTGTAGCCTCCCTGACATTACAGATGCACAGGTGAGAGCTGCCCTCTCCAAAGCAAAAAACACAGCATCAATGGGACTGGACGGTGTCCCGGGCTGCATCTTACATGAGCTTCAAGAAGAACTGAACCCTCATATAAAGTCACTATTCAATCTCAGCCTTACTACAAGATATGTACCCAAGGAATGGTGTACAGCAACAGTGGTCCCACTCCACAAAGGTGGTGCCACAATGGACCCTGGAAACTATCGCCCTATAAGCCTGACTAGCCTGGTCTACAAAGCTATGGAGTGTATCATCATGGAACTCATTAACAAAGACATTGGGAACCTCCAAACACTGGATCCCACCCAATTCAGCTTTGTTAAGGGCAGATCTTGCCTCTTGAACCTGGTCGACTTCTTTGAAACAGTCACCAAGGCATTAGATGAAGGGAAGGTAGTCCACACAGCCTACCTGGACCTCGCAAAAGCCTTTGACACAATACCCCACTCGGGCATCATAAATAAGCTCACCAGCTTAAATATCAACCCCTATGTCACAATATGGGTTGCAAACTGGCTCAGGGATAGAACCCACTTGGTCAGAATTGCAGGTGCCATGTCAGACTCTAAACCAGTTACAAGTGGCATCCCACAAGGCAGAGTCCTGGGACCTCTCCTGTTCGGTATATATTTCTCGGAGGTACAGGCTAACATGGGAGGACTATGGCTGACCAAGTTTGCAGATGACTGCAAACTGGGTGCCATAATCGACTCGCCGACTGAAACAAGCATCCTCCAAAAGGGTCTCACAGAGACGGATAACTGGTGCCAGAGCCATGGACTAAAGCTAAATGCCAAAAAGTGCATAATCATCCCCTTTGGGAAAAACAAAGTGCCCACAAACTACCACATAGGTGGAAATCCATTAAGTACGGAAGAAGTAATTAGGGATTTGGGGACCCAAGTAGAGAGCAATCTCTCCTTTGACAATCACATAGCCAAACTGGTTAGAAAGACCTTCTATATAGCCCACTTCATCACGAAAAGGTTCACATCTAGATCAAGAGAGGTCATTGTGCCCCTCTACTCATCACTCATCAGGCCCATAATTGAATACAATGCCCCATTTGGGATGTACCTTACCCGACACCTGCAGCAACTGGAAAGACCTCAAAAGTACCTCACCAAGAGGATCAAGGAGCTCAAACAGATGCCCTATGCAGTTAGGCTAAAGAAACTCCAGCTCTACTCAGTTGCTTACTGCCTACTCAGAGGCGATCTGTGCCTGACATATAAAGCCATGTCCAACCCAGATTTAATGGACATGCTCCACCTCAGGAAATCCAAATCCCTTATAGCTACATGCTCCAGAGACTTAAACCTCAGCACAGAAATAAATAGGACATGCTGGAGGGATATATTCATATCCCAGAGGCTCCCCTCACTCTGGAACAAAATCCCAATCCATGTTAGGCAGAGTCCCTCAATGACCTTCTTCAAGAGAAATCTTGACGAGTGGATGGGAGTTCATAGGTTTACCCCGGGGATCTCTTCTGTGTCCCTACTAGACAGAGGCACAGTAAACTAACCTTAAAAGGGCTATCTTCTGTGACCTACTATACAGAGGCACAGTCAAATAATCTAAAAGGGTGGCGAAAGCCAAACACACTCTGGCTAGGCTTGTAAATGCCCTAGGGCAGATAGCCTAGTATCAACCTATGAACCTATATATATATATATATATATATATATATATATATATATATATATATATGTAAAATCCAACAGCGAAAGGCAGCATGCAACCCACAATTCAAAAACGTCCTCTGATGGTCAGCTTCAAGTAAATCCACAAAACGATGTAAAAATAACTGATTTTAATGTACAACAACAGCGAGACAGGACATACAACGTAAGCACTTTCACGGGCTTTCCCGCTTCATCAGACGTATCAAGACAACTACTCAAACAGCTCACTTACATATATAAAATATTTAAAATGCTTGATTAATCAATTTAGCAATGGCATACAAATTTAAAGCGCCAATGCCTGCTAAAATGTAAAATGAATTTAAAACTCATGTCACGCTGAACAAAAGTCTCATTTTAACCAGTCAGATATGCATATGCATATAACATCAACAAATTAATTCTATTTCAATAAGGCAACTCACAATTTTATGACACTGTTCAATGTTAAACAATAAAAACGGACTGTTAGTAACTTCTATGCTGTAACTCCTTTACCTTAACTTCTATTCTAGAACATCTAACACATTTAGACTTCATAGCACTATTTAATGTGCTGCAGTAATCTAAACTAATTAGCTATTCATATATTATGTGTTTAAAAACTGCTGAAAAAATATAAAACTACATTAAATTATGTATATGTGAATGGATAAATGAATAAATAAAATATATATAAAAACAGTCATATTAACAAAATTTATCATGCACAAACATTAACTGTTCAATATAAATACCCATATAAAAACTAAATAAACACACTATAAAATCTATATGTATATAAATATAAACATAAGAATATGAATATATAAATATAAATATAAATATAAATATGTATATACAAATTTTAATTAAATATATGTGCATGTGTATATAGTTACTATAATTACTATAAATAATTAAATAATAAATTAATAACCTTTAATATTTGTTGATTAACTAAACAACACATAAAATAAAATAAAATAAAAAGGAGTTACCTCAATGCCCTAGCCTTTAAGACGGGCTTTAGTGAAATGGAATCATTCAAGCCTAGGCCACGATGTGCTCCCAACCTGAATATCCATTCTATCTCAGCATATTCAGTGTCATTCGTAATGTTGCCCAATCTAAGATTTACATATTGTATATGAAGGATTTGAAACATGAAAATGTGTGATTCACCATATTTCATAACATGTTTAGACAAAGCATTATATTCCTCCTTTCTAGCTATACTATAATAGTGATCTCTAATCCTCTCACGGAGTGTCCGGTTCGTTTTACCAATATAATAGCAATAGCAAATTTTACAATAAGCCACATACACAAGATTCCTGGTACTACAGGAGCCATTAACCCTCAGTTGCCACAGGTGTCTTGTTTCAGGATGTCTGTAGAATCTGGACTCATCTATGTATGTGCATTGTTTAC
This sequence comes from Protopterus annectens, assembly GCF_019279795.1. NCBI lineage: Eukaryota > Metazoa > Chordata > Ceratodontiformes > Protopteridae > Protopterus > Protopterus annectens. The sequence continues at coordinate 1,159,874,819 of NC_056733.1, forward strand.
AGCAATTACATTTTTTAGTACCCATGAACCTAGGGGCTTCACATGATCCTATATAATTGCCTGTTCTATTACGATAACAAAGTTGTTGTTTCAGTGTTTTATTATTACTAAAGATAAATCTCGGTTTATTACCTAACAATTCCTTAGTTTTATCGTCAACTAATAATATATCCCAACAACTGTCTATAGCTCCTTTAATTCTATCAAAATTAGTACCGTAAGGCAAAACTGAACCTGGTCTGTTATTATCCTTACATTTTATTGTGGTATCAGTACCACTGCTAGAAAAATAAGGTTTAGCAATAGTTCTCCTATTGTTAATAACCTGTCTACATATGTTTTCAACCTCCATATCTGCATAGCCCCTGGCTAAGAAGTCCTTTTTAAGGTTTTGTAGTTCTATACTTAATGTGTGGTCTTCATTACAAAGTCTGGCCAACCTGAGAGCTTGTCCTTTCACTATATTATTGAACACTCTGGGATTGTGCATGCTAGTGCGATGTAAGAAAGCTGGACAATGACATGCTTTATGAAAAATCTTTGTTGCTATATTGCCATTAGTTTTACTGATTGTAACATCCAAGAAATTAATCAAATTCCTAGAGAAAGACATGCTAAACTTAAGAAATGTGCTAGAGCAATTAATGTCAACTAAAAAATTTTTGAGGGATGCTTCAGTACCATCCCACAAAATAAAAAGATCATCCACAAAGCGTCTATGAAATACTATTTGTGGTTGATTCATTAGATATTCTTTCTCCCACGATGTCATAACAAGGTTTGCGTACGCGTTGGCACAGCTAGTGCCCATCGCTACGCCTCTCTTCTGTTTAAATAATCTATCACTGAAAAGGAAAATATTATTTTCCAATACGGTTTCTAATAAAAGACAGAGGAAGTCTGCTTTAACTATCTCCATCTGACCATCTGTTATGAGCAAGTCTCTTAATTTACTAATACCTATGTCATTGGGAATGCTCGTAAAGAGTGACTCTACGTCTAGTGTAACAAAGACGCATTACCTATACTTTGTGTGAACATAAACAAATCTTTAAAAAACTGTTCAGTATCTAATAATATATGCTTATACATTCCTAGGGTATATTTAAGTTGTTGATCCAAATATATGGAAATACCTTCTGTGGCCCACCCTGCACCAGCTACTATAGGCCTAAATTTAGGACGAGTGGGATGTTTATGTATTTTGGGTAGGCCATGAATCTGTGGAATTACAGGATATTCAACACTAAAGTAATTAAACATATCTTTCGTGAGTATATTTAAATTAAGGCATTCTAACAGAACGCCTCGGATATTATCTATTATCTGATTTACCTCTATCATACTGATAAGCTCATAAGCATCTGATTCCAACATATGATTCATGGTGTTGAAGTAATAGGGGGCATCCATAATAACAATAGGTCCACCCTTATCTGACGGTTTAATCACTATATTCTCATTATTTTTAAGGTCAGATAATGCTTGAGTCTCTTGTTCATTAATATTTGATGTAAATGACGCTGAATTGAAATGTTGATCATTATAAAATGCATTTTCGACAGCCTTAACAAATACTTTTATATTAGGGGGTAATGGTGGTTGAAACTCACTCTTCTTTTTTAAGGTGGGAGCATCATGTATTTCAGAACTTAACATTAATTTCAATGCTATGTTTCTAGCAAACATGCTTAATGAAATAATAGCATCACTTATGTCCACTTTGTTCGTTGGTATAAACCCAAGCCCCTTGGTCAACAAGCTACTCTCAGCTTCAGATAGATGGTATTTGGAAATATTCCATATTAAGTTTTTTGCAGCCACATCTTCTTGATAGTGTGTGTTTGCTGCTGCGGTGCATCCTTCCTTTTCTGTCCTCGTTGGTTGTCCGCATCCGACAACTTCCTTCTGCCCGTACGTATTGGAAAGGGAAAAACCGAAGGGTCATTCCCAATTGGACTATTTACGAAGGTCTTTCTCCTTACATCAGGATTTTCCTGAGGGATATGTTCATCATTAATAAGCTGTTGTGATACAACAGAATCTGTATTGTGGGGAGACTGAATCAACACTGAAGTTTCTCCATTAGTTGTAACTGTACCTTGCTTCATAATGTTAAATTGCCCTATGATACTCATATCACTTTGACCAACTTCTACAGATGTAACTGGTCTCACTGGTTTGTTATAAGCATAACCTTGCTGCTGTCTTTGATGTTGTATTGCACTATTGTTGTCACCATTGTTACTATCTCTGGGCCACATAAAAACATTATGCTTAGCAAAATCTTCTAGATCTCTAGATATTTTCCTTTTCTTTTGCTCTAATAGCTTGGTCTCATATCTTTGCACTTTTTCAACAAGTTCATGTAAATATAATTCAGTAGGTCCATCACCATAGGCCTCAAACAAATCAGTTTGTTGTTTAGTCACATTAGCCTTCAGGTCATTCTCCAGAGGTTGAAAAAAATCAATAAGCAGTCGCATATAAGCTTTACTAGTTTCAATGTTGATTTTCTGCCATTTACTCAAAAGCTCAGCATAAACAGTTCCATAGCTTGCATATTTAGGACCCTAAGGCCCCTTGGTATTATATTTAAATTAAGACTTGCTTCCAAATGGAAGCGTTGGCATTGTAGACGTTTATATTTAAATATGTTATTCTCTATGCTTCATTTAAGCAACAAAATGTCATGTTCGTTATTCTTGCTAGGCGCTTTTGCATTGTTAAACTCACTTACATCAGCTTGTAGCAACGGATTTGCTACGTCCATTAGTAGATTTCTTAAACTCATGTTATCGTCATTATAGTGTTCATTCGAACCCAACGCTGCCGCTGCTACACCCTCCATGTTCAACGAATATATCACCACACAGATAACCCAAATCAAGGAACAAATTATGTAAAATCCAACAGCGAAAGGCAGCATGCAACCCACAATTCAAAAACGACCTCTGATGGTCAGCTTCAAGTAAATCCACAAAACAATGTAAAAATAACTGATTTTAATGTACAACAACAGCGAGACAGGACATACAACGTAAGCGCTTTCACGGGCTTTCCCGCTTCATCAGACGTATCAAGACAACTACTCAAACAGCTCACTTACATATATAAAATATTTAAAATGCTTGATTAATCAATTTAGCAATGGCATACAAATTTAAAGCGCCAATGCCTGCTAAAATGTAAAATGAATTTAAAACTCATGTCACGCTGAACAAAAGTCTCATTTTAACCAGTCAGATATGCATATGACATCAACAAATTAATTCTATTTCAATAAGGCAACTCACAATTTTATGACACTATTCAATGTTAAACAATAAAAACGAATTGTTAGTAACTTCTATATTGTAACTCCTTTACCTTAACTTCTATTCTATAACAACTAACACATTTAGACTTAATTGCACCGTTTAATGTGCTGCAATAATCCAAACTAGTTAGCAGTTCATATATTGTGTGTTTAAAAACTGCTGAAGAAATATAAAACTACATTAAATTATGTATATGTGAATGGATAAATGAATAAATAAAATATATAAAAACAGTCATGTTAACAAAATTTTTTCATGTACAACCATTAACTGTTCAATATAAATACCCATATAAAAACTAAATAAACACACTATAAAATCTATATGTATATAAATATAAACATAAGAATATGAATATATAAATATAAATATATAAATTAACATTGAACAGTGTCATAAAATTGTGAGTTGCCTTACTGAAATAGAATTAATATCTGACTGGTTAAAATGAGACTTTTGTTCAGCGTGACATGAGTTTTAAATTCATTTTACATTTTAGCAGGCATTGGCGCTTTAAATTTGTATGCCATTGCTAAATTGATTAATCAAGCATTTTAAATATTTTATATATGTAAGTGAGCTGTTTGAGTAGTTGTCTTGATACGTCTGATGAAGCGGGAAAGCCCGTGAAAGTGCTTACGTTGTATGTCCTGTCTCGCTGTTGTTGTACATTAAAATCAGTTATTTTTACATCGTTTTGTGGATTTACTTGAAGCTGACCATCAGAGGACGTTTTTGAATTGTGGGTTGCATGCTGCCTTTCGCTGTTGGATTTTACATAATTTGTTCCTTGATTTGGGTTATCTGTGTGGTGATATATATATATATATATATATATATATATATATATATATATATATATATATATACACACACACACACACACACACACACACACACACACACACACGAAGACATGTGCAACTTACAGCTGAGTAACTGATACATACATACATACATACATACATACATACACATACGCACACATAAATGCCCTTAAGATAACCTATCAGTCACCAAAGATTTTATACAGCAATAAAGTGCTTTTGCTAACACGTTAACAAGGTATCCACAGAGACAATGACATACACCTCAGCTCAGTGTCCTCACATAACACTGTTGCATCAACCTACTATCAAAATTTGATTCTATATAGCATCACGAGTGGGACATATGTGTGCTATGTCACATTCACATACATCATGCTTCAGTCACATTAGTCTTCAATCACCAGTCATGTCAGATAAAGGTCATTGTAAGCATCCAACAGTCCCCAAAACACAGATGCTAAAAATCAATAACTGCTATCTATGAATGACACTGACCATAAGACTTAAATCATAGGCTGTTAGACGTTAATTAAGAGAAAAGACAGCCCACAGGGAGTAACACATTTTATTCATCAGTGTTCTTTCTACCTTTACCATTTTCTTCCATTCCTTCTGCTTGATCCAGATCGCCTTACTGAGTCATTGTAGTATTGATAACACTGTTATCCATCCATTTGTAGCAAGGTTTTCTCTGAAATGTACTTGCCCGATCATAGCTCTTTCCAAACACCAGCTGCCTTGACTATCCTTTACATTGCCACAGCAACCTCTCCTTGTAAGCTTTATGTGCATAATGAAAAACAATTAAAGTCTTATTTGGGTATCAGTTTAGTACCTTTCTCTAGATGGTGAAAGTACAGCTAGCAGCCTCTGTATCTTCAAGGCTTCCTATTTCTGCTGGGTGTAGCAATCAATATTTTGGCTGGTTCACATTTAACAATACCTAACTTGGGTCATTTTACTAAATCCTGCATGAATTGTGCTCTTATATAAGTAATAATTGCATGATTATGTGTTGAATTTAGTAATGTTGTGATAGGTATTACCAATTTGTCCTAATTATTGATAATTTGCACAGCATGAGGTATGTATTGATCCAGGGCAACTTAGCTACAGAGTTAACTAATTAAGTGATTCAGAAATGTTCAGTTTAGATTATCCACACTAACACTACATGGGTTAGTTCAGTATAAAATTGCTCAGAAAACTGTCTGGCACCCATTTTATGTCATTATTCATGCATTTGTTCAGAAAATAGCAGATGACATTTGACACATAGTATATAGCGGGTATGATTGTAAAAGCAAGACAGGTTGTTGCATTCTGCTGTAAAGCACTGGGTTACAAAGCACATACCAAGGTATTTCTTTTTTTACTTTTTGGTAGGTTGGCATTGCTAGGTGGCAAATAATGTCAAATAATGTCAAAGACAGGAAATTTGCACTGCTGCAGAAAGTGTAGTCCTACAGGCCCTGATGGTGCATGATTTCATTTCAGTAGGCAAGGGTGGTACCTCCCTGGGACAGTGTGAACATCTGTCGTAGATCATTCCAGCTGATGAGCATGGAGGCAACTCCTGCAGATCCACAGCAAGATCACTGATATGATTATGCCTATAAAAAGGCAAGGACAGCAGTGCAGCTTAGAATGCCACAAGTAGGGAGGGCAGTTTCTAACAGCTGATTGGCTTTTGTCACATCCTAGTCTTGATCATGGTTTCGATCAGTATCTAGCACTTTATGATAAGTCTTGTGGCCTGCAGAGTCTCCTTTAGCTGCACTTTCAAGATGATGTCATGGAACATCAGATCTGCCACATATGGCAGGGTAGATGTAGATAGGCAGGATCACGGGCAGGTGTAGCACATGCATATGTAGACAGACATGACACAATGGCTACATCTACGGCTAGAAGCTCTCTCATCCTACCGTCTGGCTAATCCCAGGGCTCTGTATCATCATCCCACACAGTTTCATCCTACACCTATCATGGGGTCATGGGATATGTCTCAGTGATGTCATCTGCCTTAGCTGAACTAGGGAATTCTGAGTAGAAGTATTTGCATTATGATACCTCCCAGTACAGCACCTGTGGATACCCCACATTACACTGTGTGGGATGCTCTGTAGAACACCTCAAGTGACAACCTATGAACACCTAAGAGAAACTTCAAAGAAAACCACATAGCACATAGTGTGGAAAACCCTGTGGAAGGTATATACCCTATAGATATCCTCCATGCTGATTTTTGGTCTGTTTTACCCCCCTCCTCCACAATACACACACACACACACACACACACACACACACACACACACACACACACACACACACACACACACGCACACATGGGACTATCACTATATGTTTGCTGTCACAGTGTGACATTCTCAGCGGTACCTGTGGAAATAATGACAGCTGGCACACTTGACAAGTTTATGTTTGTATTGCTGTATGGCACTATCAGATGTATATAGTATATAAATCATACACAGAACCACAGAACCTGCTCTGTTTTCAGTCAGCAACTATTAAACAGTACACATTAAACTGCATGTTTTAATGATACACATGTTTGTATTTGGTTGTTATATGTCACAGCTGGCCTAGCCTTGTTAGAATGGAAATACAGAAACGTACTTTGGGATTCCACCTTAAATAAACACAAAAATAAAAGTGAAGGAATACAGAGATCTGACAAGAAGTATCTACAATATGAAAAGCCTGAATGATCAGCAAAGACTGCACAAACTAAATTTATTCTCTCTCTCAGTTACAGGAGAATAAGTGGGAAATGATTAGCATATTTAAGGTTAAAAATAATGACTTCATGTTCAAATACTTAGTTCTTAACAGGAGTACAAAAAGAGCTGAACTAAAATTAATAGGAACATCAACTAGAAATAAGAGATGTACTTTGTGGTTGTCTGAAAAGTTTATTGAATTCTAGAATGATCTATATAATGAAATTTAGCTTTGTGGCAAACTGAAGATTGTTAAAATGAAGTCTGACAAACACAATGGAGATAAATGTTTTTTTTTTAATTTGCACTAATGCACATGAATTTCCATCCTTGCCTACAATGTAATGTAATATGGCATGATATGATACAATATGAATATCCACTTTAAAGTGCTAAATAATTTACTGAATTAGAATGTACTGCTTGAGGCGCTAGCCACTGAGGACATTTGCACAGAGATCCATTTGCTATTCCAAGTCCTACTACTGCCTGAATTAAATGCTGTGGTGATTCTTAACATTTCATCTGTATACTTTGATATTTTTCCATGTACTGCATTAAATGATACTTGCTCATTTCTCCTGAACAAACTGCATCTGTAACAGCGCTGAAGTACAGCACGTTTGTTCAGTCATTCATTTGCAATCAACTCATTTAAAAGTACTACTTATCAAATACACATGGATCTTCACATATAAAATAATACATGCCATTTGGACAAAATCTTACATTTCAATTTACTTTATACATGAATAGCAGTTACAAAGTCAAAGTCAAAGTAAAATCAAAGTAAACTTTATTGTCACTTTGATTCACACAAGTGTAAACCGAGCAAAATTGCATTTCTTCAGACCCAATGTGCATACAATACATAAACTACATTGAACATGAAGATAATACACAAAATTCTATAAATACAGATGACAAACACAACAATAATAAACACTTGCATTATTGCACTGATTTAACAGATTATCACTCATTACTAGGTTATTAGCTTATTTTCACTGGAAAAATTGCACATGAATGATTTAAGGCCTACATTTGTATTGCACAGTAAGACAGTTCAAGTTTGATTACTGCTGATTTTTCTGTCTGGGTGCAGGTAAGACCTTGTTGCATACTGCATTATAGAGACTTTTCAATATTGTTGGATTACTGCCTTAATGTCCAGTGTGAAGGGTACTGCGCCTAGAGTTCGGTAACCTGATGGCTAGCGGAAACAAGTTGTTCCTGATTCTCATGGTTTTGCAGTGTATGCATCGAAATAGCCTTCCTGATGTTAAATGTGAGAACAGCTTATTAGCAGGATGAGTGCTATCCCTGGTTATTTTCCTTGCCCTGCTGAAACATCTGGACATTTGCAGGCTTTGTTTGAATGGGAGGTTGTTCCTGATAATCCTCTCAGCAACTTTCACTACCCTCTGGAGGGAGTGTTGCTTGGAAGCAGACTAGCTGCCATACCATACTGTAAACCTGTTTGTCAGTATACTTTGGGTGATGCCCCTGTAAAAGGTTGTGAGAGCTCTTGATGGTAGGTTTGCTCTCCTCAACCTTCGCAAGAAGTGAAGCCATTGGTGCACCTTCTTAATGATGGCATTTGTGTTGGCTGACCACGTCAAGTCTTCTGTAATGCGCACCCCTGGAAATGTTGTACTTTTTACTCTCTCAACTGTTCCTTCATTGATTATGAGTGGAGAGTGCTCTCTGTTGCTCTTCCTGTAGTCCTCAATTATTTCTTTGATCTTGTTGAAATTTAGTGCAAGATTATTGCTATAACACCAGCTTATGAACTGATTTACCTCCTCTGTGTAGGCTGTCTCATTGTCATTCCTGATGAGGCCCACAAGTGCCGTATCATCTGCAAATTTCATGATATGATTTGAGCTGTGCTTGGCGGTACAGTTGTGGGTTAGTATGGTGAAAAACAGGGGCTCAGGACACATCCCTGTAGGACTCCAGTGTTCAGGATGATGCTCTCCAATGTATTCTTACCTACACACACTTTCTGGGGTTTATCTGTAAGAAAGTCAGGAATCCAGTTGCATAGTTGAGTGCTGATGCCCAGCTGAATCAGCTTTCTGATTAGATTTTGTGGGATGATTGTACTGAAAGTTGAAATTAAGTCGATGAAAAGTAGCCTCACATACAGCGGATATAAAAAGTTTACACACCCCTGTTAAAATGCCAGGTTTTTGTGATATAAAAAAATGAGACCACAATATATAATTTCAAACCTTTTCCCACCTTTAATGTAACCTATAACCTGTACAATTCAATTGAAAAACAAGCAAATCTGTAAGGGGAAAAAATATAAAAAATAAAAGATGTACAATAAGCTGGTTGCATAAGTGTGCACACCCTTAAACTAATACTTTGTTCAAGCACCTTTTGATTTAATTACAACATTCAGTTTTCTTGGCTGGAGTGCAGTGCCTTCTGTGTGGAGTCTGCATGTCCTCCCCGTGGTTGGGTGGGCGTTCGAAAGACATGCATAAATGGGCATGCCTTCGTTGAAGGTTGAACGTCGAGCTGGCACCTCGGCGTTCGTGAAAATCTACTGCCAATCATTAGCGGACCGGAGTTCCACTGTGGTGACCCCTAACCGGGAAAAGCCAAAAGACAACAACAACAACATTCAGTTTTCTTGGGTACACACCTGCCATCAATTAAAGAGACTCTGATTAACCCCAAATAAAGTTCAGCTGTCCTAGTAGGATTTTCCTGACATTTACTCAGTTGCCTGCTACAGCAAATGCTATGATTTGCAGAGACCTTACAAAGCATCAAAGGGATTTCATTGTTGAAAGGTATCATTCAGGAGAAGGGTACAAAAAAGTTTCCACAGCATTGGATATACCATGGAACACAGTGAAGACAGTCATCAAAAAGTGGAGAAGATATGGGACAACAGTGAAGTTGCAAAGAACTGGACATCCATCCAAAATTGATGAAAAGACAAGATGAAAACTGATTAGTTACTTTGACTAGTTAATAATCTATAATTGGCAGTTTTTATTTGAAAGACCATTAACGAGCTTCCTTTGGAAGATTTAATTTGCATACGTCATGACAACTGAATGCATTATTGTTGCTGTTTATTTTGAGAAGACGTTCTTTCTCTATGACCTAACTTCGTACTTTGAATTTTATTTGTCATTGATGTTTCGTTTTAATATACTTGAATATGTTTGATAGGTCATAGTTTTCTTTAGTGTAATCATCACCATTGATTACGAGTTTTTTAGCTTTGGGCTTTATCGCAGAAGCTATTGTTCTATGTTTATTAGGACTGTGATTTCACTAAGACAGTACATAACCTATTTGAAGGTTTTAGTTTTGTAATTACTTAACTATGTTTTTTGTATTAGGGAGTTGGGTTTTCAACAATTAACAATCTTTATCTAAGAAACCAAGTGATCAGTCATTTGTACTGATTAATAATTTATGATTGGTAGTTTTTATTTGAAAAACCAATAACGAGTCTGCTTTGGAAGATCTAATTTGCATATGTCATGGCAATTGAATGCATTATTGTTGTTGTCTTAGCTCCACCCTATACGAGTCATTGGTACATTATCTCTAATAAAATTCATGATTGGATAATCTAGGAATGAATGTTTAAGCTAGTAGAAAATGTTTTTTATTGGTTAGATTGCTTTAGAGATGAATGTGATTGGATGTTTTTAATTTTTAAGTGTTTTTTGATGAACGTACATTTACGATCTGATGAAGGCTAATACAGCCAAAAGCACTCATCATTTTTTCTGTGTTTTCATAGATTAAAGATGATTTTAACATAAGTGTTCACCTCGCTAAGTTTCTATAGTTAACAGTAGTCAGGCCGTGGTGTCCTGCAGAAGATTTTGCTTTGTTTTGTCTGTTGTTCCTCGGCAGCTTTAGCAGTGCTAACAGAGTTTTTTCCACAAGGCTGAACTTTTTGGCCACAATTCCAAAAGGTACGTTTGGTGCAAAAACAACACTTCACATCACCAAAAAAATACCATCCCCATGGTGAAGCATGGTGGTGGCAGTATCATGCTTTGGGGTTGCTTTTCTTCAGCTGGAACTGGGGTTTTAGTCAAGGTGGAAGGAATTATGAACAGTTCCAAATACCAGTCACTTTTGACCCAAAACCTTCAGGTTTCTGCTAGAAAGATGAAGAAGAAGAGGAATTTCACCTTTCAACACGACAATGACCCCAATCATACATCCAAATCAACAAAAGAATGGCTTCACTAGAAGAAAATTAAAGGTTTGGAATGGCTCAGCCAGAGCCCAGACCTAAATCCAATACAGAATCTGTGGGGTGACCTGAAGAGGGCATTGCACAAGAGATGCCATTGCAATCTGACAGATTTTTTTGCAAGGAAGAGTGGGCAAATATTGCCAAGTCAAGATGTGCCATGCTGAAAGACTCCTTCCCAAGAAGACTGAATGCTGTAATTAAATCAAAAGGTGCTTCAACAAAGTATTAGTTTAAGGGTGTACACACTTATGTGACCAGCTTATTGTACATTTATTATTTTTTACATTTTTCCCCTAACAGATTTGTTTGGTTTTCAATTGAATTGTACAGGTTATGGGTCACATTAAAGGTGGGAAAGGTGTTGAAATGATTTATTGTGGTCTCATTTTTTTATATCACAAAAACCTGGCATTTTAACAGGGGTGTATAAACTTCTTATATCCACTGTAGCTATTCCTGTTCGGAAGGTGGTCAAGCGATAAGTGGAGTGGCAAAGAAATAGCATCTCCTGTGGAATGACTAGTCTGCATGTAAACTGGAGTGGATGCATTTATACATTCTAAGATTATTTTCGTTACTGTTTACAAGTAAAGTGCTTTATTTATCATCTGCTCTTTTTATCTAATATCACAGGATTATGAAGCTCATAAATTTCATGTTCATATCACTAAAATAATAATTTCTTCCAAAATGCCGATCAAGTGGCAAAATTCTTAACTTCTGTTATTTACAAAAAATGGTTCCTTCTGTGCATTTTTTTTTCTGTAGGACTGATCTGTGCCTCCACAATCTATGTACATGAAACATTTTTCTTCAGTGGGTAAGAATTTGCCATACAAATAATTGCTGACATAATCATAATTTTACTAATGTATAATGTAGTACAACAAAATAATGTAACAGTTGGAAAAATTAGGTTAGAAAAATACTGGTCTCTCTACCAAAAACAGCAAAGAAATAACGAGCCACTGTTTAATTTGAGTTCTGTACTTTACTAAAGAGGAAAAAGGTTATTTAAGTCTTGCTTTTTCAGTCTTTCTGTTATCTGAAAAACATAGCACTAATACATAACTTATTCATCGATGTACTTGTATTTCATAAAATGCATGTGTTTAGATATACTGGTTATCAGGTTCACTTTTTTGTAAAATAATAATAATAATGATAACCACACACCAACTAAATTCTGTGCATGATTGTCAACATAGTGTTGAAAATCATTATTATCGTCATCATAAACGGAGCCATTTAATAATATCATGCAAAGACATTTAAACTTCTTGCAAGTTGCAAGGTGGATTACAGAGAAGAAAATGCTGTGTTGATTCCAACTTAATGCTTACTAGAGAAGCCTATCTGTGCTTACACTGGTTCATAGGTTCATAGGTGTGTACTAGGCTAATGGCCCTGGAGCCTTTACATCCCTAGCCCATAGAAGTACCCTGGCATTGTGCCACCTGATGTTAGTTCCCATTGCTTCTATCAAGTAGAGCCACTGGAGTGATCCCCGGGGTGAACTATTCCCCATCCACTCAACAAGATTTCTCTTGAAGAGGGCCAGTGAGGTGCTCTGCTTGACATGTAAGGGAAGTCTATTCCAGAGCATGGGCAGTCTCTGGGTTATGAACCTGTTCCTTCAGCATGTTCTGTTGATTGTGGTAATGAGTTTGAGTTCTCTGGAGCATGTAGTGTGGAGGGATTGGGATTTCTTTAGATATAACATTTCTAACAGAGCTGGGTCAGACATGCCTTTGTATGTCAAGCAGAGATCACTCCTTAGTAGATGATATTAGACAGAGAATAGCTGTTTTTTTTTTTTTTTGAGTCTGTCCATGTCAGACATGTGTTTAAGGCCTAGGATCCTCTTCGTGAGGTACTTTTGTGGCCTCTCCAGCTGTTGCATGTGTCTAGTGAGATACATGCCAAATGAGGCATTATACTCTATGACTGGTCTAATGAGGGAAGAGTAGAGAAAAATTATGACCTCTTTCTTCCTGGATGCAAAACCCTTGCTAATGAGATGTGCCACATTGAAGGACTTTCTGACCACAGCGGCAATGTGGTGGTCAAAGGAGAGGTTGCTGTCAACCTGTGTCTCCAGATCTCTTATAACGCCTTCAGTGTTCAGTGGGCTCCCATTGATGTGGTAATTACTGGGAACTGAGTTTTTCCCAAAGGGGATGGCGACACATTTTTTGGCATTAAGCTTAAGGCCATGGTTTTGACACCAGCCATTAGTTTCAGTGAGGCCTTTCTGTAGGATGACTGCATTATTGAGGCGTTAATAATGGGTCTCAGCTTGCAGTTGTCTGTGAACCTGGTCAGCCAGAGTCCCTCTGTGTTGGCGTAGACTTCTGAGAAGTAGATACCAAACAGGAGATGACCCAGGACCAATCCCTGTGGGAATCCACCCGTAACTGGTCGGCAGTCTGACTTGGAGTCCGCTACTTTCACATTGTGGGTTCTATCTGTGAGACAGTTTGCAACCCACCTAATGATATAGGGGTTGATACATCGTTTGGTGAGATTATCAATTATTCCTGATTGAGGAATGGTATCAAAGGCCTTGGCCAGACTGAGGTAGGCTGTATGAACTGCCTTACCCTCATCCACATCTCTGGTAACTGACTCAAAGAAGTCAACCAGGTTGAGCAGGCATGATCTACTTTTCACAAAACCAAATTGCGTGGGATCTAGAGTTTGGAGATTCCCTATATCCTTGTTAATTAGGTCCATGATGATGTGCTCCATAGCCATACATATCAGACTCATCAGGCTAATGGGGAGATAATTTCCAGGGTCTGTAGTTGCTCCTTCTTTATGGAGAGGGATGGCTGTTGCAGTGTGCCATTCGGTTGGGGCAATGCCTGATGTGAGGCTGTGAGTGAACAGGACACAAAGATGTGGTGCCAGTTCACTTTGTAATTCATGTAGAGCACAGCCAGGGGATATTGTCAGGTCCCATGGAAGCTGTATTCTTCATCTTGGACAATGCAGCTTTAACCTGTGCTGCAGTAATGCTGGGTGCCTGGTATTCTTCCAGTATTGAGATTGGTCCTTTGGGAGGGAGGGGTAAAGTTGGCACTGAATCTGTCGGCCAGTATGTTGGCAATATCTCAGTATAGGAGGTACCAAGGTGAAGTAACTCAGAGCAAATCTGGGTATTGCCATTGAGATTCTTGATATAGCTATAGAAGGCTTTCTGGTTGTTTTTAGTGTCTGCCACAAATCTGCCTTCACAGCTGGCTTTGGAGGTTTTGATGAAGGATGTCAACTTTTTTTGAGACTAATAATGGAATTTTTCCAGTCTTGGGACTTCACCTTTCTCTGCAACAGTTTCGTCTTTCTGTTGTAGAGTTTATTAATGGCAGGTGACCACCAGATTGGCTTCCTTTTTTTGGGGGAGACTGTCTTGGTACTTTGGATATGGCTAGTTCCACGCATTTATGTACGTATCGTACAGTACATAGCTGTATGATTTGGCTCTCATGCATCTATTTTCCATTGGCATGGGTGCCGTGAAGTTAGCCACCTCTGTTTTTAGGAGTCCAAAGTCAGCTTTGGAGAAGTTTTTCATGGTGGATACCTTTGCAAGGGGTGTGGGTGAGATGTGGATTTCCATGGTGATTAGTTTGTGGTCAGATCTAACCAGGGAGGAATTGACTATTGGTGTAGGTAAACTGTTGCCCATGTTAGTAATAACCAGTTCAAGGATGTTGCTTCCTCTAGTGGTGGTAAGAATGAGCTGGTTCAAGGCACTGGAACTGAGGAATTCTAGGAAGTGTTGGGCAGTGCATTGGTGCATGAGTAGTTTTCTCAGTTGATGGAGGGGTAGTTGAAGTCACTTAGTATGAGACTGTTGGGTTGGATCTTAATAGTTTCCAGGGTGTTTAGGAATGTGGAGTGAGAGTCTTGGGACATGGTCGGAGACCTATAGCAGGCTATGACCTGAATCACTGTCTTCCCCAATGTTAGTTGTACCTGGAGTATCTCAGATGCATTGTGCTGGGCTACTAGTCTGGAGGTGTGCATATCTTTTATGAATATGGAGACACCACCGCCTTTGGAGCTTTAGTCCATGTTCTGGGGCCAAAAGGTTTGGAATGAGTTATAGCCTGGTAGTGCAGTAGTGCTTCTGCTGCTTTAAACCAGGTCTTCATTAAAGCACAAATGTCAATGTTCTCCATTTTGAGAAGTGCTTTGAGCGAGTGCATCTTGAGATTTCGACTTCTAGCGTTGAGCAGTATGACCCTCAGATTACATTTATAGCTGTTATGGTGGTAATTTGGTCTTCGGAACACCACCTAAAAAGGCACTATAGGGGTGGCAAGAGTCTTAGCCAGTACCCAGAAACCCAGGGGTGACAGATGCAGGCCATCCTTTGCAAAGCATCGAGGTCTTTCAATCATGTCATCCCAAGCAGATAGATACTGGATCCCCTTAGAATGACAACAGAAACTTAGACAATTGTTGAAGTCAATAATGTTCTGTTTGTACTGCGGTATCATTCTGGGTGATGGTAGGATGCTGATCAGGGCTGGGATCATACCTGCCTGGGCCACATAATCTGAGAGCTTCACCATGTCCCTTTTCATGTTGTCCAGGGATTTGCATCTCAGGTTATTCACACCCACATGGAAAATGCCAGAGTCATATTTGTACTTGTTGTGGAGTGACCTGAGTGCCTGTGTTATGTGTCGGATTCTGACAACTGATAACTGACAGTTACCTTCTCCTTATTCAACCTAGTGAGTGGGACATCAGTGTACCTCACTATTGAGTCACCTATGATTATTGTATTGGGCAAGCTGTTTTGCCTTAGGGGATTAGGTTGAGGGACACGCTGTGTAGGTGAGCTATGCGTCTTGTGGTTTGTGCTGTGTTGTGGTGGTCGAGTGCATTTCTGCCTTGGAGATCTCTGCTTTTTGAGTGGATTTCTATTGAGATCCTCTGTGAAGGTGAGTGTGTGGCTTGTGTTTTATGTGAGGGCTGTGATGGTGGGTGTTCTGGAGGTCTATCTGCTCCATGTGGTGTGGTGCAGGTGTTGACCTTCTCCTCTTGACCAGCTATTCTGGTCTTGGCTGGAGAGTGCATGGCTTCCAATTTGGAGATATAAGTGCATCTCTCACAAGTCTGAGTGTTGGAAGATAAGAAGAGAGGGTTGTCTGTGTACATGAGGCAGTTGCTACAATGCCTCAGAATGCCCTAGTTCACCAGGTTAATAGGAGAAAGCACAGGGAGCTGACTTTCAGACATGCCAGGAGGGATGGTCATCATTACTAAGTACTGGAGCAGTTTCCTTATAGGACATTTAGTGCTGATAGCACTTATGTGTGCTACAATAATTGCTACAAAAAGCCTGATGAAGTGCTAGGTGAATAAGCTAATTAAAGTACAAGAAAGAAAAGAACTAGCAAGATTTAAGGGAACAATTGAAGAGCAGACTTTGTGGCAACGGTAATAGCTTAACCCAGCTTAGCGGCTCTGTGTGGCGTGCAAACCTACGCAAACATGGGATTTTAATCCAGAAAGTAAAAGGGATAGAAAAAATGCCCAAACGGCCAATAAACTACAATTTCAGAGCTGGAATCCACTCCTCTTGTGGTAGATAGGCTACTTAATGCTTATCACTCCCACTGATAAGATGAAATGCTTCCTTCTAACACAGAAATGTCTGGGGAACTTAGAAATCAACAATAAATCCACAGTGAAAAAATTGGTGCTCATTTGTTAGAAGACTTTAATTTTCACTTCATTTACTTAACTTTTCAGCTCAGAATTACTGAAAGGTAACAGTCTGCCTAGCTTAGAGAAGCCAAAAGGTCCCATATTCACTAACATGAATAAAGTAAAAAGGCACAAGTGAGTCAACACAGAAAATATCTCTTTCTATAGTGATACATGTTTTTATATCACTAGATATCCATTTAATGATGTCTAGTACAAGAACGTCAGCACGTTATTTGTGCTTTATTTTATTTAAATGTTTAGTACATGCATAGAGAACAAGTATTGTTTCACTGTGGTGGCAAAATGGGATGTTTGTGCACAAATCAAAAAGTTCTGGTTAATGCCATACTACTCACAAGTAATTTTTCCAAGGGTGACCTGGAAGCAATACCGATTTGTAATTTGCTCGCAGTCACGGCACACACATTGGAGGCTGAGGGAATAAAGCAGACTACTTCCAGATGAAGGATACTAGCAGCTAATAATGACATTTTTCTGTACTCTACATACAAATCATTGTGATGATAAATGGGATTGTTGAGTTTCTGACAGTTCTAGTCATCTGCATTTTGCATGCAATAGTTTTACCAATCAGATGAGGCTGAAAGTAAAAATTATAAATAAATGCAGCTGTTTCAAAAGACATTCACAGTGTCAGTGGAGCAACAGATTCCACACTCACCTTTGGAGCAGTAGGCTGTTGGCTCTATTCCCACAACAAGTACATTTATTGCTGACACTGTAGTATAGCATAAAAAGGTGCTGCACTCCTGAGTGTGCCATCTTCCAGAAGAGACATTAAACTGAGGCTTCATCTGGTAGTAGCTCAAGTGGCTATATAAGATCTCATGACATCTATTGAAAAGAGAAGGGGAAGTTCACAGATGCCCTGAACAATTTTCCACCCTAGTAGTATAATTATAGGGTCTCCTCTAAAAAGATGCTATGAACCTAATGGGACTAATCCAGTAAACAAAAATATAAATAAATAGTGTAACATTGATGGTCTATCTGAAATGGTATATAGTTGTATGTTCAATGTGCTTGACCTGAAGTGGTATACAGTCGTGCATTTAATGTGTTCTGCCTGAAGTGGTATATAGTCATGAATTTAATGTGCTCTACCTGAAGTGGTATATAGTCGTGCATTTAATGTATTTAATGTGTTCTCCCTGAAGTGGTATATAGCTGTGAATTTAATGTGCTCTACCTGAAGTGGTATATAGTCGTGCATTTAATGTATTCTACCTGAAGTGGTATATAGTCATGCATTTAATGTGTTCTACCTGAAGTGGTATATAGTCATGCATTTATTGTGGTCTGCCTGAAGTGGTATATAGTCCTGCATTTAATGTGTCCTACCCAAGTGGTATATAGTTGTGCATTTAATGTGCTTTACATGAAGTGGTATATAGTCATGCATTTAAGGTGTCCTACCTAAAGTGGTATATAGTTGTGCATTTAATGTGCTCTACGTGAAGTGGTATATAGTCATGCATTTAATGTGTCCTGCCTAAAGTGGTATATAATTGTGTATTTAATGTGTTCTACGTGAAGTGGTAGATAGTTGTGGATTTAATGTGTTCTACGTGAAGTAGTATATAGTCATGCATTTAATGTGTCCTACCTAAAGTGGTATATAGTTGTGCATTTAATGCATCCTACCTAAAGTGGTATATAGTTGTGCATTTAATGTGCCCTACCTAAAGTGGTATATAGTTGTGCATTTAATGTAGAGCAGGAATGATGTGACAGAACGTTCACATATTATCATTTACATACTAAATATGCTTCAATTGCATTTAGACTGGCCATGTAGGAAGAAGAGAGCATCCAAATAATGTCTATGCTTCTGAAGATTGTGCCCAGACCATGAAAGTTGGGGAGTGGAAATATGTATTTGTCTGGTCCCATTGTAGAGATTAAGGGCATAGAGTTTTCTATAAAAAATCATGTCTTATTTCATTAATGCTCAATTATTCAAAACTTAAACATCTAAACCCCAAAAATGTTGACAATGACACTATCAAGGTGGTAAAACAACACACAAACTTTTTTTTTGAAAGAGGCAAGCTCCCATGCACGTCTCAATATTAGAGCATGCCTCCCGTGATGTAGCTAGAGGGGGTGAGAGGGGCAGTCCGCCACCTAGCGGCACTTTTGGGACTGTTACATTTCACATTTACTCATTGTATTTACTCACTGTTTTGAGTAGTCCCATAGCATCACGTCTTCTTCTTCTGGTCCAGTTGCATCATGTCTGTGCGTGCATTATCACACAGACGTCCTGTTCTGTGTGCACAGATGTCCTTTTCCGCCCATGCAATTTTAAGACAGTACACCGTTTGCTGCTGTTCTGCTTCTTCTTATTGCTGCTGAGACAGACTTTTCAAGTAAGGGGTGTGTGAGGCTAATACTAGTGATCTTTCAACAAAATTTTAAGCATGACTCAACTAGCCCAAGAAAAAGAGTAGGGCTCCAGTGCCAAACTGTTATATGTCAAGTACCTAGGCTAAGGACTTCTGCTAAAGGATAGCTACTACATACATACACTGCTCTACTATTGTATAACACGTTATTTATTTAAAACCATGCTCATAGGTAAAATACTAGGCTAACAATCTGCAGATTATTACAAACCTATCCAATAACAAGAGGTCAGAATCAAACCCTGTTCATTGTATCTGTGAGGTAAAGACCTTAAGCATTAGGACAACCCATCCACCTCAGTGTTGACCATGTGCCAGTGTAGGCTCAACTCATTCCAGTCATCCCTGCTCATTCAGTAACTCCAAGTAACCACATCATGCTCCAATGTCACCAGCTGTTACCCTGGCTGAAAACATAGTATTCCTAGATGTTATTTGCATAGACAAACAGAAGGATGCTCAGTCAAAGGCTTCCAACAGAACAGAACTTGCAATTTATGTGCCCAGATAAAGGTGGTGGGCTTGTCACCCATGCATCATCTTGACTATGAATGGCTTATGTTTGATTTATTGTATGATAGTACTTATACAGAAGTCTCTATTAATGAGGTCTATGTTTCATATCATAAAACAGATGTTGCTTTGGGTTCCCTTCATAATTTCAAAATACTGAAATCCCGAATTTCAGTATTTTGAAATTATAACACTGAAGCCTTGAAGTCCCGAAACACCAGAAGCATTTAATTCAAAATGCCGAAGTTCAGAGCTTCTGGTGTTGCGGTGTGTGAATGGATAGGTATAAGTTCAGGTAAGTATGTATGAGTGTGTTGGTTAGGGGCTTTAGTGTATGTTAGTGTGTGTTTTGGCTGTGATGTGTGTGTGCAATGGGTTGTGAAATGTGTGGGCGTGAGTTACCTTTGTGTGTGTGATTGTGTGATCTTGGAGTTAGTATATATAAGTAAGGAGTGTGTGGGGGCGCAGCCCCCCACATGGGGGGTGCAGGGGGGCTTGCCCTCCTGCTTGTTTGTAGTGTAGGATTGTATGTTTCATTGTGGGGGGAGATTGTGTGTATGTGTATGTGTCTGGTGTATTTGTACTGTAGGTTCACAATTTTGAATTTCACGGTTATGGGGTTTTGGGATTTCAAGCTTTCGGCTATAGAATTTCGAAATACTGAAATTCGGAATTTCGGTATTTCAGAATTTTATAGTGAATCCATTGCTTTATATGATATGCTTATTCAGGGAGAAATTTAATCAGATGAGTATACATTTTTATCCATCAAGGAACCTAGGATACCAGGAATAGTTGGCATGCCCAAAATCCACAAAAATGTGAACTGTCCAACCTTTTAACCTATCATGGATGCAAGCACACCAAAAACAAGTTTTATAGCAAAAGAGATTGACAAAATGTTGAACCAAGATATTTATAGCATTCATCATATTTGTAAGGATTCAAGGAAGTCCTTGAAAAAGGTGAGTGAGTTAATTTTTCTAATATTGTTTTTAATCATGATTGATGTACAGGACTTATTTAGCTGCATCCCACATGCCACACTGGTTTAGAATGGTTTTCAGAATATGTAGCTGAAAGTATGCATTTACCCCAGAACAGGAATAACACCCTTTGTGCCTTAATAGATATAGTTTTGCACCATAATTACTTCTTTTTTAAGGCCATTACTTCCATCAAAATAAGGGTATAGTGATGGGGGCAGCATGTGGCACATTGTATGCAAATATAGTTACGGCCACTTGGGAAGAAAAGTTTTTGTTAAAGGGTCTTGGACCATGTACACCCACTTTCTTGATGGCATCTTTATAGCATGGACAGATGACAAAGATAAAACTGATGAAGTTATATCTTACATCAATAGTATGACCACCTTTTTAAAATTTACACACAAAATTGGTACAGAACATGTTGCATATTTGGATGTCCAGTTAAAAAAGGAGAATATTTAAGGTGATATGCAGGCTGTGTCTCAAATGTATAGGAAAGCTACATATTCAAATATGTTCTTACATTACACCAGTTGCCACCCTCAGGACGAAAAGTGGGCTGTGGTGAAGGGCCAATGCATGAGGGTAGTGAGGATGGTGTCTAGACATTGTGACTTCCTCAAAGTAGAAGAACTTTGCACAATGTTTTTGAATAAAGGGTAGCCAGAGTCATTATTTAAATCTGTTAGTGAAGAAGTAAAAATGAAAAGGATTAAAAGTATTTATACGCCACTTCTGCACCATGATGGACTATAATGTTGGTACCTCTGACACCCATATGCATCAGTAACAAACTAGTTTTGTAATCACATATTCAGTGGACAGTACGAAAAATTAGTAATATAATCAGAAAGAACTGATAGTTTATTTTTAAAAATAGAACTTTAAGTAATTCTCTAGGTCCTGTGCCTAATATTGTTTAAAAAAAGGCACATGTTTTAAAAATATTTATGATAGTATGGGTCACTCAAAATTTAAAACATCTACGAGATGTATGCCCAGTTGTTGTGCATTTCCCCAATGTCCCTTTATTTTGATGTGTAGTAGTTTTTCAATCCATGATAAAGTGATTTCCATTCATGGAAAATTTAACTGCCATAGAAAAGGGATTATTTATGCTGTTGTATGCCAACTTTGTAATAGTTTTTATGTTGGCAAATCAAAGTGCAAACTTAGAGAGAGATTGTATATATCAGCACAATTATGAAATAAGGAAGGCTAAATTTATGAATGCACTCTATAAACATATTCAGCAATAGTCGGACCATTCTTTTCTGTTTGTTATTTTAGAAAAAGTGAAAGTTAGTACTAGGGGTGTTCCTTGGAAATTATTGATTGAAGAGAGGAAACTTTGATGACAGATTTTTTTGAATAATTCAGCCCCCCCCCCCCCCCAGGATTCAATGAAGTTATATCAATACAAAGCTTAGTTAAGAGGAAAGAGTATGAAAGGTACTCATGTTTGTAATTTATTATTTATTTTGTATTTTTTATGCATTTTTTGTGAATTTTTTATGTATGTTATTATATTACTACAATTTTAAGAGTCAGTCATTAGCCTATTAGTTAACCAAAATGCACTTGGGTGGAATAAGATTTGTATCTGTGATTTTAGACAACTGTTGCTTTAAGAGTTTGGAGCCATTTTTGCAGTGGAGTTGTCATGTGATTTAGAAGCTTATTAAAGCGCAAATTTTAAACTTGGCACGTTTTATCTGAAGAAGTCTGTATGCTTTTAGACAGAAGTGCTTATTTGTTTTATATTTTGACTACTAAAGTTCATTTTATATATTTATTGAGCTTTGACTGTTCTCCAGCAGAGGTTACATCATTACATCTTGAATGACTATCCCACCATCAGTGAAAGGAAAGATTATGGGCTTTTTATAACCTCTCACCTTGCTTAATTCAGCACTAAAGTTTAATGCATGTGACTGTTATGAACTAAAGCAGTTTTTTATAGCTTCATAGGTAAGTAATAGGCTAGCTGCCCTTGCAGGTCATTTTAAAGCTAGCCAATTTCCTTTTTGTGCTTACAATAATCTAGCCAACTTGGTTATAGATTTGCTTTTCCCATCCCATGGCCAAAAATTATAGATTACTCCTAATGAGAACAGCTGGGATCATTCCATAGATAATTTAATTTTTAACTGTCTTATGCATCAAATGAATTAATTTTAAACTGGTTAAACAGGGAACAATAAATACAGCAATCTGATTGGCTGACTGCTAATAATGCATGCTAAAATCTATTGTAAAACTACTCGAGAAAAAGTCTAGTACATTGCTTGTCCTTGATCTAGGTCACTTACAGAAAATCATTGTTTACAATGGTGAATGTTTTTGCAGTTTATTTTATACATTTAAAACAGTACTCTTTCTTGAGTTCTTCAGCTGCAATGACATCCTAAGGTTCTAGAGAAAAGAGCTAAATAAACCTTTTCCATGCCATTGTTGTGCTGTTATGATCAAATATCACTGCAGTACTGAGTAGTTGTGAATAAAACTGCCTGTACTTGTCCTGCTAGATGTTCTTTACAAGTCATAAGTAAGGTTTAAAAATTCTTTTAATAGTCCGAAGGTTCACCATCATCATCTCAACCCCTTTTTACAATTTTTACATAAGATGGGGATACCATCTCAATGTTGCCACTTCTCTTGATTCAGAGTCACATTCTTACTTTTTTGCCAGTCATGCCCAACTGTTGCAAGTCTTTTTTTCATGCAATCCATCTATCTATTGGCCAGACACCCTCATTTCTTCTTGACTTCTACTTGGGTTTCCCAAATCTTCTTTACCAAGCATCTTTGTACATGTGATGGAACCTTTGCAATCTGTTCTCCTGGTTAAACAGGGAACAGTAAATACTTTCTCTTTAATTGGGGCTACTTTTCCCCCACTCTAATTCACCCATTTTGTCATCTGCCCCACAGTGTAAATCTTACTATCCATCTCAGGCACTTCTTCTCCATCTTGTCAGGGTTCCTCTGCTAATTTGCCATCACTGTCCAGGTTTAATACTCCTAAGCAATGTTTAGCAATGTATATACAAAAATTTGTTGTGCGTCAAAGCATATCTTCAAGCTTGCATGTGTACTTAGCCTGCGGAAATCTCAAAGTTTAAGAAAACTACTATTACATATAAAAAATGTAACCAGTTTAAAGAGGTTTAAATTGCTGATCAAACTTTTCTGCACTTCTGACTGATGGTGCATATAATTGCCTGTGCTTTTTATGCCTAATACATTTTAATACTCCTAAGAAATGTGTACAGATTTTTTTTGCAGAGCAAGACATTCCTTTAAGTTCAATATGTAGAAATCTCCAGTTTTTAGGCAGGGCAAGAAAACTACAAAATGTATAAGAACGCATGAACAAAATATCTTAAAACAAGTTAAAAGTGTCAGAAGCTCAACTAAAAATCTATTTATTTTAATTATTTGCAGATAACCAGAACATGCATGAGCTGCAGTGCCCTGTGTAATTTGCTTACATTTCTTCACAAAATAATGTTTTAAATATCAGAGTACTTTAACTGTAAAGAATCTGGCACCTGATGCAAAAGGCACACTTCTGCAAAGTAAACACAAGTTGTAATTTATGTTGTCATAAGCTACTTGTGAGAGCTCTGTTAATGATTCCAAGCTAGAAAGTAAACGTGAGTATGACTTGTTAATAATATCTGCATCTATATATCTATACATGACTTCTTAATATCTGTATCTATAAATCTATCTATATATTCTATATATTTTTTATTTCAAAAGTTAAATGGTTAAGCTCATTTCCACAGTACGTGGAAGGGGTTGAAAACATGTTTATCACATTTGCTTTTAGGGTGTTTTCCCACCTCAGAACAATTAATTTCAGGATTTATTATGCAGCTGAAACATGAAACATAGTGCTGCCATTTGTTGACGTGAGTTTTAACTGCTAGCATTCCAGCTGTTACCAAAACACAACAGTCAGCTGACCAAGCCTTTCATTCTCAATGGAAGGGGCCTAGAGTGGAACACACTGCATGCCTTTGGGTTGTAATCTGCTGCATGAGTAAATGAGCGCAGTTACAGCAGGGCAGGGCTGAGCAGCACGGCACCAGCTGCTTCCTGCTGAAACTTTCACATCAAACAGATGCTGGTGTCAATGAATAATGTCAAACAAGAAGGGACTGGGGCCAACTGGCTCATTGTTAATCCCAAGTTCTACTATGGGTAAAAAGCACAAATACTATGCTTAAAGAAAGAGTTCACTGAACAAATACTCCGTCATCCCACCCCATAGAAAAGCAATCTGTTTTTTTTTAATTTTCTTATTTAATGCAGGTTCTTATTCTGTTTAGATAATCTTATGAAAACAACTAGACAAGAACATAATACTGATTTTCCCTGGTAACAGTGTTTAGAACTCAACAGCACTTTATCTGCTCAATCCATGTTTTTTTTTGTTTAGCATGATAAAATGATTATTGTTTTGCTAAAGACGTCTAATTAAGAGTAACTTGCACAGCATACAGTGCAAAATCAGACATATTTACTAAGGATAGTAAAAGATTAGTACAGATGTGATTAGGACATTTTAAGTTTGTCCTTAGACAATTGGCAACCCATCTTACAACACAGTTTGCATTCAGTTTGCTAACTTTATCAGTAATGCTTCTGTGGATTGTGCTCAAAGCCTTTGCAAAGTTGATGTATGCTGTGTGCACAGATCTTCCCTTGTCAATGACCCTGGTCAAATTTTTGAAGAAATTCACCAGATTTAACTGGCAGGTAGGGTGTGGCGGTCGCCTATGTCTTTATTTATGAGGTCCATAATGTATATTCCATGGCCTTACAGATGAATCTGGTCAGACTTATGGGTCTATAATTCCCTCTGTCTATTGTTAGGCCACCCTTGTGGAGGAGAATAACTGTTGCTGTTCTCCATTCTGCAAGGACACAGAGCCTATGGTTAGGTTGTGATTGAAAAGGGTACTTAATGAGTTCATATTTTAGCCTGTTCAGAAGACAGCCTTTGATGCTGTCTGGTCCCATAGAGGCTGTGTTTTTTGCCTTAGACAAGGCTTTAATGACCTGCTCTTCAAATATGCGTTGGGGGGGGGGGGGGGCAAGATTTGTGATACGTTTGGAGGGGATAAGGGAGTGATTTTTTTACCAAACCTATCTGGTAGCAAGTTTGCTATCTCTGCGGGGTCAGTGTGTGTGATACTGCTAGTCATTAGTTTGGCACATGCTTGGGTCCAACCTTTTAAGCTATATATGTAGCTGTAAAAGAACTTATGGTTATCACTGGCTGTGCTTGGTAAGTATTTCTCAAAGATGACCATAGAGGATTTGACATGTAGTCTTATTTGTCTGTTGAGGCTGAGGAGGGTGCATTTTCATAGTTGGGGCCTCGCCTTTGTTTTCTTGGACAGCAACTTTTTGTGTTTGTTTTAAAGTTTATTGATGCTGGATGTCCACAAATGTAGCTTGTGTTTACTTGGGGCTGTAGCTTTGATTCTTTCTGGTACAGCCAAGTCCATACACTTATGCAAGTGATTGTACAGGAGTTTAGTGTAAGCTTCAGTATAGTTACCAACTGGTGAATGGGCTTGGAATGCATTTATGTCTTAACCTAGGAGGGCATAGTTTGCCTTGGTGAAGTATTTTAGTCTGACTTCACCCTTTATGAGTTCTGGTAATAGTGCCAGCTTAAAGGTGACTGATTTGTGGTCAGATTTAACTAATGAGAGTCCAACAGTTGCGTCAGTGCATTTGTTTGTCAAGTTACTGAGGACCAGATCTAGTATGTTTGTTTCTCTTGTCAGGGTATAAACAATATGTTCCAGGGAATTTGAGTTAACAAAGTCAAGGAACTTTAGTACTAGTGAATTAGGGCTAGAGTAGGTTTCCCAGTTGATGGTGGGATAACTGAAATCCCCCATAACCAGAGTGTTCGGTAATGACTCCAGTTTGGTCAAGTAGCCTTCATGTGCATCATGACCCATGGAGGGGGATCTATAACTAGCTATGACTTGAAAGGCGATGTTACCCACAGTAACCTGAACTTGGAGTAACTCCATGGAGTCGTCCAGTCTAACTAGATGCAAAGTGAATTTATTTCTAATATAGATAGAAATGCCGCCATCCTTTTGTTCTTATATGTTCGTTTTGTGGTCTGAAGGTGTGGAAGGCATTGTAGCCTTGCAAGGCTGGGGTACTCTCTGAGGCCTTGAACCAGGTTTCTGTGACTGCCCAGACATCTACATCTTTCAGTGACAGAAGTGCTTCCAGGGTGTTCAGTTTTTGGTTTAAGCTCCTAGCATTTAGCAGCATGACCCTTATTTTGTTATGACTTGCAAATTTCATATTGGTAAGTTTGTTTTCAAGACCTTTCCTAAAAAAAGGCGCTCTGGGGGAATGCAAGAGCCTTTGCCAGCAGCTGAAAGCCTAGTGGTGCCAGGTGCAAACCATCTCTGGCAAAGCAGCGAGGTGTGTCAACCATGACTTCCCAGGCTGACAGGAACTGGATCCCCTTTGAATGACACCAAAAACTAAGCCAATTATTGAAATCAATCATTTTTTTTTGTGCTGTGGCATCATTGTAGGTGACAGTTGTATGCTGCTAAAGGTTAAGGACATACCTGCCTGGGAAACATACTCAGAGAGCTCAATCATGTCTCTCTTCATAGAATACAATGAGGTACATTTCAGGTCTTTCAGTCCAACATGAGCTATGACAAAGTCATAACAGTACTTGCTGCTGAGAGACCTAAGTGCTTGCATGATCTGATGAATCCTTGCACCAGACGTAGCTAACCATGATTTTCGCCTTGTCCAGCCTGGTGAGTGGGACATCCATGTGTCTCACTATGGAGTCTCCAATGACAAGAAAATTTGGTTTTGAGTGTTACACCTTACAAGCTTGGTAGGTAGGACATTGGTGTTACTTTGTGTCGTGGGTACTATGGGAACTGTGATAGTTGCAGAAATCTTGTGTTTTGGAGGTCTCTGGTGTTTAGGTAAGTTTTTTGAGAGAACCTCCACATATGTTGATTTTTGTGTTTTATGCATACTATGTATATGAGTAGTGGTACTATGTGCATGAGTAGTGGTGGGTGGGTTGACACCCTCTTCATTGTTGCTGTTTTGAGTGTGAGAGGGCAGGGATTCCAGATTCTTGGTGCAGACACATCTCTCGCATTCTGTACTAGAGTGAGTTATTAGTAGAGGGTTGTCAGTGTATGAGGCAATTGCTGCACTGTCTCAGGAGACCCAAGTCAACAAGGTTGGTAGAAGAAACAAGGGTAGTCCAACTGTACATAATGTTAGGTTGAAGCACAGTTATCTCAAAGGGGATGAATTTCAGAACTGATAAAGGAGGTGCTCAGTGGATGGACATTTCTGTAGGGTTTTTTTTGCTGATGGTTTAATAAGTCACAGCTTACAAGCAGTATTTCATAGACCAGAAAAGTACTAGGGATGAGGACTACACTAATGTGCTACAGCTGTATCTAAGGGAAAAACTGTTGAAATTTTCTGTCCAGCTATGACTCACAATGGCATGGTGTTGTGCAACACAAACAAGTAGAAACCTGTATCTTAAATACCAAAGCTAAAAACTTGAAAAAAATTTAAAAAAGTTCAAAAGGACCAAAGAGGTTGCTTATTCCAAGCCCAAGACCAACCACTCTTCACCAAACAGGCTCCAGTCAGCACACTTCTCTCACCAGAGTGCAGAAGGGTCCTTTCCAATTAAAGATGGCCAATACAAGCAGACCCAGATGCAGCAAATCTGTATCTGAACTATGCTACAGCTACTAGCTACCCTAGTTTGCATCTTAGTTTTGATTTTAATACTTGTGCTTCAGGCCAGTTATTTTACATATAGGGTTTTTGTGGTCTACACTCTTGTGGACAAACCTTATCAAATCCTGCTCTCCATAAGTTTGCCAAGCATTCAGAACACTATGTCTGGACATAATTCTTCTACTTGCGAGAAATGCATCTACATAAGTAAGCTGGAATCCATGCTCTCTCACACCACAGTCAGTACCCCTGGCAAAGATGAGATTGCCAGCACAAACACCATATCACCCACATCACAGAGCCAAGCACAACACACTTCCACCTATGCAGGGGTCCTCAATAAAAACTTAACCTAATCAACAGAGACCTCCAAAACACACTCACAAACATTACACACACAGCACCAAAAACATCACACACAGTAGACAACACATCAGTGTCTCACAAACACAGCCCATTAGGCATAACAATAATCCAACACAGCCCATAAGGCATAACAATAAACCAAACATACTAGTCATTGGTGACTCAATAATGAGACACAGTGATATCCCCCTCACCAGGCTCAACAAGGAGAAAGTCACAGTCAGTTGTCTGTCAGGTGCTAGAATCCGCCACATCATGCACGCACTTAAGTCTCTCCACAAAAGGTACAAATATGACTCTGTCTTTGTCCATGTTGGAATGAATAACTTGAGATGTACCTCCCTGGACTATATGAAGAGAGAGACATGATTGAGCTCTCAGAATATGTGTTCCAGGCAGGTATGACTAGTCCTAAGCAGCATCCTACCTTCACCAAGAATGATTGATATCACAATACCAACAAAAAATAATTGACTTCAACAATTGGCTTAGTTTCTGGTGTCTTTCCAAGGGGATCCAGTATCTGTCTACCTGGGATAACATGGCTGACAGGTCTCAATGCTTTGCCAAAGATCTTGGTGAAGGCTCTTGCCTCCCACATTGTGCCTTTTTTAGGCTATGTCCCAAAGATAAATCTTCCAACATAAAAGATCTGTCGAAAAGCAAATTGAAGGTCAAGCTGCTTAATGATCAGAGCCTTAACCTGAAAATGCACTGACTGGAGGGTCTCCTCACACTGGAAGATGCCAATGTCTGTGTAGTCACAGAAACTTGGCTCAGGGCTGTGGAGAGTACCCCTGCCTTACCAGGCTATACCTCATTCCACACTTTCTGACCCAAAAACGAGATCAGAAAGACTAAGGGTGGCGGAGTCTCTATTTTCATTAAGGACAAGCTCACCTCCAGACTGGTCTGCCAGCATGATGCACTGGAACTACTCCAGGTGCAACTGACAGTTGGCAAGACACCCACCTAAGTTATAACCAGCTATAGACCCCCTCCATGACACAGGACACCCACTCCTCCTACCTGGAGCTACTTGACTCCATCAAGGTACCTCTTAACACCCTGATCCTTGTTGACTTCAACTACCCCACCATAGACTGGGTGAATTATTCCTGCACTAATGCACTCAGCCAATGATTCCTTAACTTCATCAGTTCTAAGGCACTAGACCAGCTGGTCTCATCCCCCACAAGGGGAGATAAGATTCTGGACTTGGTTCTTACCAACATGGGTGACCGCTACACCACTCCCATAGTATGTTCTTCCCTGGTGAGATCAGATCATCGGTCTGTCTCATTCGAAGTTTATATTCCCCCAGCCATAACCAGACTAATAAAATTCTCAAAATCTGACTAAAACCTCCTAGGTGAGGGTATCATCAGCTTCACACCACTGCCCCCCTCAGAGGATGCAGACAGCTATGGTGAACAGTACGCCAGTGCAGTACACAAGTACCTGTACAACTGCATGAACTCAGCCATACCCAACAGAACTAAAACCTGCTCCTCAAGGAAACACAAACCTGTCTGGTGGATATCCTCTATCAACAGGCTTTACAACAAAAGGAAGAAACTGTTGTCCAAGGGTAAAAAGGAACAAATTCCAAACTGGAAAAACTCTCTCCTCCATCTCTATAAGCTAATTATATCTCTAGTGAAAACTTCCAAAGCCAATTATGAGTTGAAACTAGCCTCCAAAACAAAGGGAAACCACAAGTCATTCTTCAATTTTGTTAGGAACCTCCATGGCAAAGCCCAAGTTTGTTCTGAATTAGTACTTAATGGCACCACTTACACTGATCCTGTTGACTTAGCCAACCTGCTAGCTGATAGGTTCAGCGCAAACTTCACCCCCCCATCACCCCCAAAGGCTCGGTCAACATCCCTGATACTTGCCCCACACCTCACATCTCCATTGATCAAGTGTTAAAGGACCTATCCAAGGCAAAGAACACAGCTTCCATGGGACCTGATAGTATCCAAGACTGTATTCCGCACCATCTCCAGCAAAAACTAGCTTTGTCATTGAGCGCCCTATTCAACCATGGCCTAATTACAGGCTTCATTCCTGCAAAGTGGAGAAGTGACATTGTCATCCCCTTGCACAAAGGTGGTGCCACTAGTGACTCAGGAAACTATCACCCAATTAGCTTGACAAGTTTGATCTGTAAAACAATGGAGCATATTATTATGGATCTCATAAACTGGAACATAGGCAATCTCCAAGCACTTGACCCCACCCAATTCAGATTTGTCAAGGGCAGATCTTGCTTATTGAACCTGGTTCATAGGTTCATAGGTTGGTACTAGCCTATTGGCCCTAGGGCCTATACAAGCCTAGCCATAACAATTCCCTGGCTATTTCTTCCCACACTATTTACTTCCCTGGACCCCTGTCTAGCAGGGTGACTGTCGTGATCCCTGGGGTGAATTTCCTTCCTCCCATCCAATCATCAAGGTTCCTTTTGAAGAGGGCCAAAGTGGTGCTCTGCTTGACATGTATGGGCAGTCTATTCCAGAGTCTAAGGAGTCTCTGGGTCAGGAACCTATCACTCCAGCATAATTTGTTTATTATGATGACAAGGTTTAGATCCTTGACTTCTTTGAGACTGTCACCAAGGCCCTGGATGAGGGAAAGTCAGTACATACAACTTACCTTGACTTGGCCAAGGCCTTTAACACAATTCCTCACTCTGGTATCATTGAAAAGCTAACACACCTTGGTGTTAATCCCTACCTCATTAGGTGGGTGGCCAGCTGGCTCAGCAATAGGACGCATAAGGTAAAAAAAGGTCAAAATAGGTGCCACCAACTCCGACAGCAGACCTGTCAGTAGTGGTGTTCCCCAGGGATCTGTCCTCGGACACCTTCTGTTTGGCATCTACTTTTCAGAGGTCCAGGCAAAGACAAAGGGCCTGTGGCTGACCAAGTTTGCAGATGACAGCTGTCATTGACTTCCCAAATGATGTTAACATACTGCAACAGGGTCTCACAGCTACAAATAAGTTAAATGCAAAAGCCATTTGGCAAAACACGACCCCTACTAATTACCACATCAACGATTACCCTCTAAGCACAGAACCTGTGGTGAGAGACCTGGGTACTCAGGTTGACAACAATCTCACATTCGACCATCATGTGGTGGCAGTGGTCAGAAAAGCCTTTTACTTGGTTCATCTTATAAGTAAAGGGATTGCATCCAGAAGAAAGGAGGTTATTACCTCTATGTATTCCTCCCTCATTAGGCTTATAATTGAGTATAACACCTCATTTGGTATGTACCTCCCCAAACACCTGCACCAACTGGAAAGGCCACAGAAATACCTCACAAAGAGAATCCATGCCCTCCAACACCTGTCCTATGTGGACAGGCTCAAATCACTACCATTCTACTTAGTATCAAACAGATTGCTCAGAGGTGATCTGTGTCTTGCCTACAAGGCAATGTCGGACCCTGCCTTTCTATAGATGCTCCATATCCATAAGTCTAACTCCTCATTCATTACCCACTCAATAGACCAAAATCTAATATGTGACATCAGCAAAACCTGCTGGAGAGACAGATTTGTATCCCGGAGGCTGCCCCATCTCTGGAATAGACTGCCCATACGTGTCAAACAGAGAACCTCGCTGACCCTCTTCAAGCGCAACCTTAATGAGTGGATGGGAAACCACAAATTTGTCTCAGGGATTCCAGCTTGGTCTCTCATTGACAGGGGCGACAGGTGCTGAATGAGGTTTCATTTTTGGGGATAAACTCTTGGCTAGGCTTGTAAAGGCCCCAGAGCCATTAGCCGAGTAACCTCCTATGATCCTATGAAACACTAGAGAATGTTTAACACAGCAGAAAAATGGCAGTGAGACACTAAAAAATGTTTTAAACAGCAGAAGAACAGCAAGCAGACTCTAACAAATGTTTTAAACAGCAATCAAATCAGTTATTTTAACACTGCTTGGTGGGAAAACCAGAACAAGCAAAACAGATTGCTTTGCAACAGTGAAAAGTACCAGAAAATATTTAACAAACAGTGAAAATAGCAAAAAGAGCTTTGCAAACAGTGAAAACAGCAATACAATATGATTAAACAGGCACAGTAAGGCAGACAATTGCAATACAACAGTGTAGTTTAGTATACAGTATTTAAATACAGTATTAAAACAGGTGGCAGACAATAAAAAGTGCACTAAATAGTATAATCAAGCAAAAAACAGGTGACTTGTGTTTTTTGGGAAGCACAGACGCCACTAGTTGTCTAGTATCTCATCTCAGAGTTCTGGCTGGTAGCCCACCTCTTCAGCTTGGTGCAAACAAGCAGAAACCTGCTCAAATGCAGGGCTTAAATACCAGAAGCTAAAAAGCTGAAACAATTTTTTAAAAAGGTTTAAAAGGACCAGTGAGGACGATTACTCCAAGCCCTAGATCAACCACCCTTCAACAGACAAGTTCCAATCAGCACACTTTTCTCACCTGAGTGCAGAAGGGCCTTTTCCAATCAAAGATGGCCTACAAAATCTGCTCAGAACAAATAACCACTACATGTTGTACTGTCCATGTATATTGCATTAACCTTTGCCCTTGTGGCCCTCTGTCCTGTAGCATGTATAAAATGGTACAAGAAGGACAAATATACTTACTCAGTAACAAAAAAAAATGTGTATATGTATATATATATATATATATAAATCTATATATCTATATATATATATATATATATATATATATATATATATATATATATATATATATATATATATATATATACACACACACACACACACACACACACACACACACACATACACACACACACACACACACACAAACACATATATATATATATAGATAGATATGAGTCTACCTGAAAACGCCGAAAGTGCACCGACGACGAGAACACAGACACTGGAAGATCGACAACGGAAAAGACCGACAGTTGAGAATCTTGATGCTGGGAACACCGACATGTTAAGGTAAGTGTGCGATAGGGACGGACGTTAGGGTCAGGGTGTGGGTAAGGTAAATGTGTGATAGTGACAGACGTTAGGGTAGGGTGTGGGTCAGGTAAGTGTGTGATAGTGACGGACTTTAGGT
>NC_056733.1:1159913876-1159926376 GCF_019279795.1 Protopterus annectens
TCCTACTGATTTCTCAAAAACAGAAATGGCTGAGGAACAGAGCAAACATAAGAGGCAAACACCTGGGCATTCTGCGGACATCTGGACAGTTGAGAGGTATTGTCAGAAACATATCACTGTCAGACGTCAAGCCATGCAGAAAATGCATGTCCAGACAAACACTGCTAATCTAGCAATCTTCTATGTGTATAACAGGAATACTTACTTACAATCTGTACTTAATTCTCTAACTTTGTACCCCGTTCTGTTGGGCTATCTCCACATTATTTGCTCTGAGAGGTATTTCCACCTACCTTCTGTAAAGCTGTAGTGCCCACACCGCCATAATGTCCTCCTCACAGGCAAGGAAAAGGGGCAAGGCCCACATGAAGAACTCATTAATAGCATTGTGTTGATAGGCTTTGGCTAATGGAAAGACAACACAGCTACTCTGGATGCAAGTAGCAAGTGGGAAACACCAATTGGTGCACAGGCCATCACCTGCTCATGAGCATTCCCTACAAAAGGCAACCTGCTACCTATGTAAAACAGGTCTGAACCCATCTACACAAAAACAGACTCTGACTACACAAACCTAAACATTTGCATTATTCTGAGGAATCTCTTCAGGACTATAACAGGCATAACAAACAAATAGGCAGCGTAAAGAACAGTCCAGAAAGTAATGCAAGTTTATTAATTTCCAAAATGTAAGCACTTTCGGCTGTGACACCAGCCTTCCTCAGACAACCATTGCAATAAAAACAACTTGCTTGGTAATGTCCATTCAATTATCCAATTAAAATTAATTATAATATATTTGTTAAAAACCAACACTAAAACTCTAAACATTTTAATTTATTGCACTGTGCCCTATCTATTATAAACTTTTAACTTTAAAATACTTGAAATAGAAATAGAATCATTTAAACCTGGGAATTGTGTAGCATTTAAATAAACTTGCCACCAATATTCCCTTGATTCTAAAAATGTTTTCCAGGGACCTCTTCTTGGAGTTTGTCGAATTTGCTCTAATATTACAAACTTAAATTTATGTGTTGGATTATGCTCTATGTGTCTGTAAAGTGCATTAGTATGTGAATTTTTATTGATGTCATGAATGTGCTCATATATGCGTTGTTTCACATGCATCTGGAGCATTTCTCCCTGGGCCTCCACTGAAAACAGGCTCTGTGGAACCTAGTCGGACATTCCCGGTCAACAAATGTTAAATAAATAAAAATAAAATAAAATTTAACTTTCATTCCGTTTTCCCTATATAATAGGCAGAACAATTTGAACATATTGCTGCATATATGACACCTATTGTATTGCAGTTATAATATCCTGAAGTAATAACACGTGTTCCCATTATGGATAACTCATCCACTTCTAAAATATACCTGCAGTATGTACACATATTGCATTTTCTCATTTTGCCTTGAGTTTTTACAACAAAATTAGAGCATGCATTACACCAATATTTTAGATTCTGGTCCCTTTTATAAATAACCATAGATTGTGTACCCAAAATGTGGGTTAGGTTTGTGTCACCTGTAATGAATGTCCAATTTTTATGCATAAGACGAATAATTTCTGCAGTATCATCTGTATATGTCGTTATAAAACCTGCATTACCATACCTGTTTGTATTTGACTGTTTCATTGTCTGAACTATAGTTGAAGGTGACCTTACAGGATATGATTCTGATTCAACAGTAGTTGTTGTTGTTTGTCTTTCGGCTTTTCCCGATAAGGGGTTGCCACAGCGGAACTCCGGTCCGCTAATGATTGGCAGTAGATTTTTACGAAATGCCGAGGTGCCAGCTCGACGCTCAACCTTCAACAAAGACACGCCCATTTATGCACACTTGTCTTTCGAACGCTACCCAACTGCAGGGAGCATATGCAGACTCTACACAGAAGACACTCCCAAGCCCAGCCGAGAATTGAACGGGAGAACCTCTTGCTGTGAGGTAACAACGCTACCACCGTACCACCGCGGCTATTGATTCAACAGTAGTACACGTTGATAATAAAGGTTTATAAAAACCTATATTTCTTTTGTTCACCACCAGTGATAATACTATCTACAAAAAGTTTTGGGATAGTCCCTATTTAAAAACATGTTACCAATATATTGACATTATTCTATAAAATCATGCATATCAGTAACCATCTGAGCTGCATGGAACATTTGTCCCTTTGTAACAGCTTTCTTAACATGATATGGGTGATTGCTGGTAAAATGTAAAAACTTATTAGAGTAAGCGTTTTTCCTAAATATACCAGCTTTCAAATGACCTTGTAGTATATCTTTAGTTAACATAACATCTAAATATGATATCTTATCATGTCCCACTTATAGGTTCATAGGTTCATAGGTTTATACTAGGCTATCTGCCCTAAGGCATTTATAAGCCTAGCCCAAATTATTGTGGCTTACGCCACCCCTTATATGAAAAAATACTGTGCCCATTAGTTTGTTGTGCCTCTGTCCAGCAGTGACCCAGAGATGATTCCCGGGGTAAACCTACGATCTCCCATCCACAGGTCTAGATTTCTCTTGAACAGAGTCAGCGAGGTGCTCTGCCTCACATGGACCGGGATTTTATTCCACAGCATAGGGAGTCTCTGAGTGATAAATCTATCCCTCCAGCACGCCCTATTTATATCCGTGCTAAGGTTTAAGTCGCTTGCTCTAGTGGTTTTGGTGGATTTGGATTTTTGAGGTGGAGCATGTCCATTAATTCCGGGTTGGACATGGCCTTGTATGTCAGGCACATGTCACCTCTGAGCAGACGGTATGCGACTGAATAGAGCTGGAGTTTCTTCAATCTGGCAGCATATGACAGATTTTGGAGTCCCTTTATCCTTTTGGTGAGGAACTTTTGGGGTCTCTCCAATTGCTGCAGATGTCGGGTGAGATACATCCCGAATGGGGCATTGTACTCGATCATTGGTCTGATAAGTGAAGAGTACAGGGAACAATGACCTCACTAGATCTGGATGTGAATCCCTTCATGATCAGGTGGGCAATGTAGAAGGTCTTTCTAACCACTTTAGCAATGTGAGTGTCAAAAGAAAGGCCACTGTCAACCTGGGTCCCCAGGTCCCTGATAACCTCTTCTGTGCTTAGTGGATTGCCACCTATATGGTAGCTTGGGGTTACCTTGTTTTTCCCGAAGGGTATGACTATACATTTTTGGCGTTTAACTTCAGGCCATGGCTCTGGCACCAGCTATCTGTTTCCGTGAGTCCCTTCTGAAGGATATCAGTGTCCGATGCACTTTCCACTATGGCCCAGTTTGCAGTCATCTGCAAACTTTGTCAGCCAAAGTCCTCCCATGTTGGCCTGTACTTCTGAGAAGTAGATGCCAAACAATAGGGGCCAAGGCCCGAGCCCTGTGGGACACCACTTGTGACCGGCTTGGAGTCTGACACAGCGCCAGCAACTCTAACCCTGTGGGTTCTGTCCTTAAGCCAGTTTGCAACCCATCTTGTGACATATGGGTTTACATTTAAGCTGGTAAGTTTTTCTACAATACCCGAGTGGGGTATTGTGTCGAAAGCCTTTGCAAGGTCAAGGTAGGCTGTATGGACTGCCTTTCCCTCATCAATGGCCTTGGTGACTATTTCGAAGAAATCGACCAAGTTCAAAAGGCATGATCTTCCCTTGACAAAGCCAAACTGGGTCGGGTCCAATGTCTGCAAGTCCCCTATATCTTTGTTTATGAGCTCCATTATGATCCTCTCCATAGCTTTGCAGACTAGACTTGTTAAGCTTATGGGGCGGTAATTACCAGGGTCCGTGAGGCGCCACCTTTGTGGAGTGGGACCACAGTTGCCGTCGCCACTCCTTGGGCACGTATCCTGTGGTAAGGCTGAGATTAAACAGCTGCCTTATGTGCGGGTTTAATTCCTCATTTAGCTCGTAGCACACAGCCGGGACACCATCCGTCCCATTGATGCTGTGTTTTTAGCTTTAGAGAGAGCAGCTTTCACCTGCGCATTTGAGATGTCCGGGAGGCTACACTCGGCTGGGATAGTTATCTCTCCTTTAGGGGAGAGGGTGAAGTTTGCACTGAACCTGTCTGCCAGTATGTTGGCAATGTCTGTGGGTTCAGTGATTTTGTATCATTTTGGACTAATTCTGAGCATATCTGTGAGTTTCCACCCAGGTTCCTAACATAGCTGAAAAAGGCCTTATGATTGTCCTTTGAATCCATGGCAATTTTTCTCTCAAAATTGGCCTTAGTTGATTTTATGAGTGCTCGTAATTTTTACTAATAATGATCAGGGTGACTTCCCTTTTATGGATTTTGTTCTATCATGTAATAGCTTTCTCCTCTTATTGTAAAGTTTGTTAATGGCTGGGGTCCACCAGACTGGACGTTTGCCCTTTGTGGAAAGAGTCTTGGTTTTATTTGGGATTGCCTGATCCATGCAGTCCTGGAGGTGTTCATAGAAGGCATTTGTAAGGGCTTCCGCAGCTTGGGTTGTGGTTTCCTCTGACTCAGGGGCCTTGAAGGATACCACACCAGTCTTGAGTAGTGTGAAGTTTGCTTTAGAGAAGTTCTTCACTATGGTTTTTTTTGTTTGGGGGGGGGGCGGGATGTGGATTTCCAGTGAGATTAGTTTATGATCAGATCTCACCAATGAGGGATATACTTCCGGTGTGGAGCATTTTGTCCCCATGTTTGTGACAATGAGATCTAGTATATTTTCTCCTCTCGTGGGAACAGTGACTAGCTGTTCCATGGCATTTGAATTTATGAACTCCAGGAACCGTTGGGCTAGAAAGTTAGGGCTTGAGTAATGTTCCCAGTCTATATTCGGTAGTTGAAGTCACCCAATATGATGGTGTTTGGAGATACATTTATACCCTCCAGTGTCTTCAGGAAGGCTGTGTGGGGTTCCTGAGTTTGAGAGGGTGGCCTGTAGCATGCTACAATTTGTAGAGCAGTTTTGCCTATTGTTAGTTGCACCTGGATGGTTTCCGAAGCTTCATGCGTTGCCACCAACCTGGAGGTGTGAGTATCCTTTATGAATATGGATACACCCCCTCCTTTTGTGGAGTGGTCCGGGTTTTGGGGCCGGAACGCATGATATGAGGTAAAACCTAATAGTGCCGGGGTGCTCTCAGGAGCCTTGAACCAGGTTTCAGTTACAGCACAGACATCGATGTTCTCCATACTTCATGTGTAAACTGTAAAAAATCAGTACAACTATTCCTAAAGTGCATAAATTCAGCAATGACTTCTATGGGACCATTCCATATAAAAAAGAGATCATCCAAAAAGTGACAATACATTTTTGCATATTCCATATATTGTGAGTGAAACAAATATTTATCTTCCCATGCGGCCATAACTACATTGGCATACAATGTGCCCACTGGAGAGCCCATTGCTACCCCCTTGACTTGTTTAAAATAATGACCGTCATGGTATAGATAATTATTAGTTAATACCAATTGTAGAAGATGTGATAGGGTATTGATATTATCTTGGCCTATAACCATTTTCTCTGTAAAAAATTCAGTAAACCATTCCAATCCTACATCCTGAGGTATACATGTAAAAAGATCCTTGACATCCACAGTAATAAATGTGATGTCATGAATACTGGAAATTTTTAGCATGTTAACCTTAGAGAGAAAATCCTAGGAATCACGACAAATATGCTGTAGTTCAAAAATTCTATCCTTTATTTGTATGTCTATATACTTTGCCATGAAATATGTCTTGGAGCCCCCACTATAACAGGCAAGTCAATCAATTCAGCATATAATGGAATGCAGAAAGGGAGATGCAATAATGTGAAATAGGAAGTTAAACACTAGGTTGCAACAAGATTTGCTGGACTCACATGTTGCTGTCCATCACCTATGGCCATTCCTGCTGTCCCTGTCTGCAGTGACATAGATCACAGCTCTGGCCCCTGAGTCACCCCAGCAAAGGTCAGCTCATGTATGACTACTACTGGAGTATCTGTTGTCCAATACTGACTGTAACATTGCTAGGCCAGCTACCTGGGATGTTGTAAATATTAATATGTCACCTGTGAATACTATTGTGATACATATGCTTGGCTTATAAATGCAAGAGACTTATATAAGGTATGTGCATAATAAACAACTGGTGCAGAAGTGTGTGTCAAACTGTATATTATATACTGGGCTAATATCATTCAACTGTCAAACGTTTTGTAGACTGACCACATGTTTGCCTCATATTTGTAGTCAATGCCTCATACAGTTTTGTATTGTCTGGCAAATCACTGGCAACCCAGTAAAGACTGAAGCCATAACATAATAGCATACATTTGAATGTCAGATGTCATATCCTGCAGAGCATTCCTGTGAATGCAAAACCGTCTTTGCAAGCAACTAAGTGTGTTACAGCTAGAATTATAAAATGTCACTATTGTCCGGCCTTTGCCCACCATTGATGTGTGTCTTTGTACAGATGTCTTGCTCTAACAGGAGCTAGGAGTCTTAGCATGTAACTCATGTCATTGCAAGTGTACCTTGTCCTGGAGGATGCTGACATTCTTGCAGTCACTGACACCTGGTTTGCAGCTGTGGAGAGCACACCAACCTTACTAGGTTACTCATCACACCATACGTTTAGACCCCAAATGGAAGGCTGCAAGTCCGCAGGAGGTGGAGTTCTAAACATTATCATACACATACACACCTCCAGGCTCGCCAAACAGTTTGATGCATGGCAGACATCCCAAGTGCAGTTAACTGTTGACAAAACACCTACTTAAATCATAGCTAGCTACAGACCTCCAACCATGACTCCAGACACCCACTACACCTATCTGGACTTGCTTGCATCTGTCAAGATTCAACCATCTACCCTGCTCCTGGGTGACATTAACCACCCAACCATAGTGTGTGTGACCTATTCTACCTGAACATAATCACACAGAGATTCCTTGGCTTTGTCAATGGCAATGCATTGGATGAGCTGGTCAACACTCCTACAACAGGTGGAAACATCCTGTACCTGGTCCTAACCAACATGAGTAGCCACTGTAGCACTCATACTGTGTCATCCTCCTTGGTGAGATCTGACCACATAGTCTTCAATGTTGAGGTCACCATCTCCCCTGCCCTCCCGGGTCAAACAAAAAAAAAAAACTTTCCAAAACTGACTATAAATCTCCTCAGAGCAGGTATAAGTAGCTTTACAGTTACAGCCACTGCCCCATCAGTTGAAACTAGCAGTAGTGTCCAAGCCTACACTACAATACTATGTGAGCA
This sequence comes from Protopterus annectens, assembly GCF_019279795.1. Taxonomy (NCBI): domain Eukaryota; kingdom Metazoa; phylum Chordata; order Ceratodontiformes; family Protopteridae; genus Protopterus; species Protopterus annectens. The sequence goes on from NC_056733.1 coordinate 1,159,921,132, forward strand.
CCTACATAGCTGTATGGTCTCAGCGATACCTGACAAGACAAAATCATCTCCCTCAAGGTAGGGTAAACCTCTATGGTGGACAGCAGCAATACACAAATACCATGATAGGTGGAAATAATTACTGGACAGGGCCAAGAAGGAGCAGGCGCCTAATTGGAAGCAATGTCACCTTGGTCTGAATAAGCAAATAAGGTCACAGGGGAATTACCCTAAGGCTATGTTCGAGTGCAAATTGGATACATCCACCAAGGCCAATCATTATGCCTTCCACACATATGCCTACAATCCCAGAGGCAACACCCAAATCTGCTCTGTAGTGGTGGTCGATAACACCACATACACATACGGCATAGATATAGCCAACCTGCTGCACACAGGTTAAGTGTAAACATCACTCCCCTGTCCAACCATCGGTACACATGGACATGCACAGCACCTGCCCCTCTCCCCTCATCATCATCAGGAAGCAGGTTTGTAATGCCCTCTCAAAGGCAACACACAGAAGTCTCCACAGGCCTGATACCATCCCTGGCTGCATCTTACATGAACTCGGGCATGAGCTCTCAGCTCCATTAAACACTGTAGTCTACCAAAGCCTGAGCACCAGTGTCATCCCATCTGCACAGAGGACAGCCACTGTCATCCCTATGCACAAAGGTAGAGCAATCCACTTACCCAGCCAGTCATATGCACATCAGCCTAACTAGCCAGATCTGCAAGGGCATGGAAGGCAATATCAAGGACCTTATAAACAGGGACATTGGCAACCTCAAAATGCTTGAGCTCACACAGTGTAGTATTGTCAAAGGGAGATCAGGCCTGTTAAACCTGGTTGACTTCTCTGAAGTGATCAACAAACACAAGGATGAGGGGAAGATGATGCACACTGCCTACCTTCACCTAGCCCAAATCTCTCACAATAATTGCCATGCAGCCATGATACATAACCCTACACAGCTAGGCATCAACCTGTATGTTACCAGATGGGCATCTAACTGGCTCAATGATAGTACCCACTCAATCAAATTAGTGGATGCCACCTCTAGTAGTAGAGTCTTACAGAGAGGTATACCCCAAGGATTGGTCTGGGGGCCTCTGCTGTTTGAGATATACATTTCTGAGGTACAACACAAAACCAGGGGTCTGTGGCTGACCAGGTTTGCAGATAATTGCAAACTGGCCACTGTCATGCATTCCCCTACTGATGTGAGCATCCTCCAAGAGGCCCTTACCCAAATTAATGACTGGTGCAAGAAGCATTGCCTCAAACTGAATGCCAGGAGATGCATAATTTCCCCGTTTGTGGTAGATGTCATTGATTATGACAGTAGTAACAATGTACTAAGCACACAATCAGGTGTGAGGCAACTTGTGCACCAAGGCTGGAAGCAATTGACAGGTTCCCACCGTGTGACCACCATTGTACGGAAGGCTATTTATATGTTTCACCTCACAAATACTGGTATGTCATCCAGGAACCAGGAGGCCATAACATCCCTGTACTCCACCCTTATCAGATGCATTACTGAGTACAATGGCTCCTTTGGCATGTACCTTGCCAAGCAAATGCAGCAGATGCAGAGACCACAGAGGCTCCTGACCAGGCAAATCCAAGGTTTGCAACACCTATCCTATACAGATTGGCTGAAAGCCCTGTCCCTTTACTCAGTCTCATACAAACTCATAATAGGCGACCTGTGTCTGGCATACAAGGCCATTTATAAACCAGCCTTGATGGTTTAGACAAACCTTTAAGACAAACCCCACTCATGCAACATGCACACAAGGCCTTCACCTGGTCTGTGACATGTATAGTACTTGGTGGGATAGTGTAGTGTCCCACACAATACGTGGTCTGTAAAATACACTCCCTCCCCATGTCTAGCAGAGTACGTGTATAGCTCTCTTGAAGAAGAAGCTGGATGACTGCATGAAAAACAGAAAAGACACCCCTGGGAACCCTCGTGTGTCCCAGCTGGACAGGGTAAGCAAGTTCTGGCTTTGAAGGGACATTGGCGAAAGTCTGGGCTAGGCTTATAAGGGCATCCGGGCCAATAACCGGGTATCATCTTATGAACCTCTGCACCTAGTACTTTACATGTTTCCTATATGTATTGCAGACTGTCCTGGAATGTTGTCTGAAATGAATCCCTGTGAGTCTGAACTGTGTAGGTACTGCAGTGATAGAGCAGTCTCTTGTGCCTTCATTAGTTATTATCACATATCGTTAAATCTTGTCATTGTGTCTGGTCTGTATAGCAGTAAGTCAGCTCTGAAAGTACTTGCATATGCAGTTGATGACACTGTATAGCTCACTCCAATAGCCTTGGTCTTGGTCACATTTACTGTTCTGCTACTAGGCCCATCACACAGTAGGATTTGTCACCCTTTGTTGAGGGCCTTGCAGTAGCTGTTAAAGAGATGGAATGTGGCAGTCAGAACTACCGTAAGGTCTGGCCTGAAGGGCCCATAGATGGCATAGCAGTGCCAGACTTTACCAGGAGTGTGTGTGTATGTGTGTGTGTGAGTGTGTGAGTGTGTCTGTGTGTGTGTGTGTGTGTGTGTGTGTGTGTGTGCGTGTGTGCGTGTGTGCGTGTGTGTGTGTGTGTGTGTGTGTGCGTGTGTGTGTATATCAGCAAACATAATACTGCAGGGTATTAATTTACATATGTTGTCTTCCCCTCGCAGGTGAACATGGGGGTTGGTGTCTCTCCCCCTCACAACCTCATGTCAGTGTCTTAGTGGATGCTGCTGATGATGGTGGTCATAGAGAGGCACAGGTGGGGTTGGCGGAGCCTGAATCTGTGCCATTGGTTGGTATCCTACTTTTACTCACAATGTTCCCGAACACAGTCAGTATGCCCACACATGCCCAGTCCCCAGCAGGCACAGATAATGTACAGTTGGAGGGTAGTGACATGGAACAGGCTAGTGTGGTAACTATGGCAAGTTTGAGCGTAGACACTAGCCATAGCCAGAGAGTAGGTGAGGTCACACACAGGCAGATGGACAGGAGTGCTTGATGGAGGACTGCTGCCCATCAAGCCCCTGTTGCAAGTGTCACAGCAGGTGTCACCAGATGCATATTATGGTCCATCATGGAGGAACAGGCACATACTGACCAAAACACCAGACAGATGCTCAGGGTCATGAATGCAGTGTGTCCTGCCATGAGTGATGACCTCCACGGCATTTGTGATACCATATATCATTTTGCCAATGTCGTGGATAGATGGTGGGGTGAGACATTGTCACTGCTTGACAGTGCAATGTCTGTGCTTGAGCATGTGGTGGGAGCAGGGCATTGGCCAGGTAGACGTAGGTCAGCAACATGATCAGCTGAGAGCCCACGTGACCATGCACATTCACAGTATTGTAGTGACAGTACCACCAGCACTACCAAAGGGAGGGTGCTATCCACACCACCCTGGAGCAGGCCATAGGCACATGGTCCTGACAAGTCCTGTCAGGGATGCAGATCCAGCAGACAGCAGTCACCATCAGGGAGTAATACTGCATCTATCCTTTGGCCTGCTGGTGCCAGTGAGACTCCTGGCAGAACCAGTTTCCACATCCTTGCAGGGAGACGGTGAACCATACATCCTGCCATGTACAGTCCTCAGCTGTCCAACATAGCCCTGTGTCTGGCATTAACATGGCTTGATTGTGTGCAGACAAACACTCACCCATCTTTATCACAGGCCAGTCACCACAGACATGCACAGCTCCTCTGCAAAGACCAGTTGAACACCACCCCTCCAGACACACACTCACACACACACACACACACACACACACACACACACACACACACACACACACACACACACACACACACACACACACACACACACACACACACACACACACACACACACACACACACACACATGATGTCAACCATATGGCCCAGCCTAGGCCTCTGGCAATACCACTCCACACCCAGTGCATGGGATGATACTTGTGCCACAACCCTGTTATCCATACCATCGATGCAGGGACATGCTCATATGGGTCTGATGCACAGGGTGAATATAGTACAGTGTAGTAATGTAATGCTGTGTAAGGTGCAGTCTGCTGGGAATAGTTATGGGTACATATCGAGGTGTATGTATCTTGTTATCCATGATGCATCATTGCTGTTAGTACTGCTGACTGACTGTAGTGTCACGTACTGTATTCTGTTTGTGTTCCATGTGTCTGTGCACCTGAAGGCTGTGGGCCTGCTGACAGTAGCAATGATGAGTATGGTGGAGTGGAAACACAGTGATCTTTACATAGCCAAGGTACAGCTGTATATGCACATGTTTACCAGGTGTATTTACATGCAACAGTGTGTGAGTACAATTGTAGCAGACAGTGTGATCTTGCATACATACCCATGACACAGCCAGCTAGCCTTCATACATGTCACCAGGGTGTTCTATAGGACCACAGGCTCACACATACAATGGAGGTTTCTTGAGTACTGGCACTAGGTACCTCACAAGCTTAACCATTACTTTAACTGCAACAGATTCACCTATCAGCACTTGTTGCCCCAGCCATTTCTGTCCCATCCACTCAACCTTCATGCAGTTGATGAGGGTATGCCTGGTACTGTGTATGACAGGTTTGGGGTATGTATTCCTGATACAGGTCAGCCTGTGTTAGTCTAACTTAGCAATCACCATCATGTGTGTCTACTAACTCATATGCATGTCTGGCCTCTCATGCTGGTAATGTGCACAGAGTCATAGTCCTGTACATGGGGCAGCTGTTGAAGGGCTAAGCACAGCCCCTACCTGTACAGTCTTACGAATGATAGTGCTAGATACATAACCCAAATAGCGCAGAGGTAATGTAGTGTTGCAGAGTCTGCCACTACTATTCAAGTGGGTGACAATTGCAAGGGCCGTTAGGATTGCCAATGGTGGGTTCAGAGGCCCTTAGTATGGTAGAGCCATATGACACACACACACACACACACACACACACACACACACACACGCACACACGCACACACACACACACACACACACACACACACACACACACACAGACACACACACACACACATGCACACTGCTGCATGGGGGCATGCATTGAAACATACATGCACATGGAGTTGGCACTTCTCAGAGTAGATGACCTACCCATCTAATTATGTACAATACACAGTGATATGACCATTGCATGGACCACAGTGGCTTGGTGTTAGAAACTGTGTAACTGTGATTATACGGTGGATAACATCTGTATGGGC